>NW_027638799.1:0-18959 GCF_951394365.1 Tetrao urogallus | reverse complement strand
GGGGTCCTATAGGGCACGTCTGTAGGGCGCCACGTGGAGCCCCATAGGGACCCTACGGATGCACTGGGACCCCATAGATCACATCCTACATAGGAACCCCATACGGACCCTACAGACACACAGGGACCCCATAGATTGTATCCTAAATAGGAACCCCACAGGGACCCTACAGATGCACTGGGACCCCATAGATGACATTCTACATAGGAACCCCATAGGGACCCTACAGATGCACTGGGACCCCATTCATCACATCCTACATAGGAAGCCCATAGGGACCCTATAGACACACTGGGACCCCATAGATTGTATCCTAAATAGGAACCCCATAGGGACCCTACAAACACACTGGGACCCCATAGATCGCATCCTACATAAGAACCCCATAGGGACCCTATGGACACACTGGGACCCCATAAATGGCCACATCACACCCTAAAAGGGCATTGGAACCCCATAGGGACCCTACAGAAGCATTGGGACCCCATAGATCACATCCTACATAAGAACCCCATAGGGACCCTACAGACGCACTGGGACCCCATAAATCACATCCTACATAGGAACCCCATAGGGACCCTACAGATGCACTGGGACCCCATTCATCACATCCTACATAAGAACCCCATAGGGACCCTACAGACACACAGGGACCCCATAGATTGTATCCTAAATAGGAACCCCACAGGGACCCTACAGATGCACTGGGACCCCATAGATGACATTCTACATAGGAACCCCATAGGGACCCTACAGATGCACTGGGACCCCATTCATCACATCCTACATAGGAAGCCCATAGGGACCCTATAGACACACTGGGACCCCATAGATTGTATCCTAAATAGGAACCCCATAGGGACCCTACAAACACACTGGGACCCCATAGATCGCATCCTACATAAGAACCCCATAGGGACCCTATGGACACACTGGGACCCCATAAATAGCCACATCACACCCTAAAAGGGCATTGGAACCCCATAGGGACCCTACAGACGCACTGGGACCCCATAGATCACATCCTAAATAGGAACCCCCTCAAGCCCCCCCCCCAGACGCCCCCCAAGCCCCTCCCCTCCCCAAACCCTAACCCCCCCCCAAACCTCCCCCCCCAAACCCCCACCCTTCCCTCCCTCAAACCCCTCCCCCCCCCCCAAACTCCCCCCAAACCCCCCACCCCCCCCAATCCCTCCCGCCCCAAACCCCCCAACCCCCCCAAGCCCCCCCCCAACCTTCCCCCCCCAAACCCCTTCTCCCCCCAATCCCTCCCCCCCAAACTCCCCTCCCCCCCCAAACCACCCCCAACCCCAATCCCTCCCCCCTCCCCAAACTCCCCCCCCCAAACCCCTCCCCCCCTAAACCTTTCCCCCCCAAACCCCCCTCCTCCCCCCAAACCCCCCCCCAAATCCTCTCCCCCTAAACTCCTCCCCCCCAAACCCCCTTCCCCTCCCCTTCCCCCCCAAAACCCCCCTCCCCCCCAAACCCCTCCCCCCCCAAACCCCCCTCCCCCCCCAAACCCCTCCCCCCCCAACCCCTCCCCATCCAACCCCTCCCCCCCCAAACCCCCTTCCCCTCCCAACTCCCCCAACCCCTCCCCCTCAAACCTCTCCCCCCCCCAAACTCCCCCCAAACCCCCCTCCCCCCAAGCTGCCCCCCAAACCCCTCCCCCCCAATCTTCCCCCCCAAACCCCTTCCCCCCCCAATCCCTCCCCCCCATCTCCCCCCTCCCCCCCAAACCCCTCCCCCCTCCCCAAACCCCTCCCCCTCCCAAACACCTCCCCCCCAAAACTCCCCCCTCCCCCCCCCCAATCTCCCCCCCCCAGCCCCCTCCCCCCTCCCCAACCCCCCCCCAACCTTCACCCCCCCAAGCTCCCCCCATACCCCTCCCCCTTCCCCAAACTCCCCTCCCCCCCCCAAACCCCTCCCCCCCCAAACTCCCACCCCAGCCCCTCCCCATCCAACCCCTCCCCCCCCAAAGCCCTCCCCCCCAATCCCTCCCCCCTCCCCAAACTCCCCCCCCCAAACCCCCCTCCCCTCCCCAGACCCTGCACCCAACTCCCCCCCAAATCCTCCCCCCTCCAACTCTTCCGCCCCCCCCAACCCCCCCAACCCTCCACCCCCAACCCCTCTCCCCCAAACCCTCCCCCCCCAATCCCTCCCCCCTCCCCAAACTCCCCCCCCCAAACCCCTCCCCCCCAAACCTTTCCCCCGCAAATCCCCCTCCCCCCCCAAACCCTGCACCCCCCAACCCCCCCCAAACCCTCCCCCCCTCAAACCCCTCCCCCCAAACCCCCCAACCCCTTCCCCCCAAAGCCCTCCCCCCCCAATCCCTCCCCCCTCCCCAAACTCCCCCCCCCCCCCTCCCCTCACCAGACCCTGCACCCCCCAACCCCCCCCAAATCCTCCCCCCCAACTCTTCCTCTCCCCCAAACCCCTCACCCCTCCCCAACCCCCCCCCAACCCCCCCCCAACCTTCACCCCCCAACCCCTCCCCCCCAACCCCTCCCCCCCCAAACCCCCTTCCCCTCCCAACCCCCTCCCCCCCAAACTCCTCCCCCCCAAACCCCCCACCCCCCTCAAGCTCCCCCCAAACCCCTCCCCCCTCCCCAAACTCCCCTCCCCCTCCCAAACCCCTCCCCCCCAAAACTCCCCCCTCCCCCCCCCCAAACTCCCCCCCCAACCCCTCCCCCCCCCATAAACCCCTCCCCCCCCCCCCCCGCACCTCGATCCTGCCGGTGTCGGGCTGGAAGCCGCGCGCCGGGTCCTCGGTGGTGACGCGGCACTGGATGGCGCAGCCGTGGAGCCGCACGTTCTCCTGCCGCAGCCCCAACTCGGGCAGCGAGCGGCCGGCCGCCACCAGCAGCTGCGCCTGAACCAGATCCACCCTGCGGGGCGGGGGGCGACGGGGGCCGGGGGCGGGGAGGGGGAAGAGGCGCTCGAACGGAACGGCGCCCGGTTCTTGGGGCGCCGCGGGCCGCAGCATCACAGCCCCCATAAAGGCGCCCCCTGCCCCACAGCCCTCAGTCCCAGTACCCCACAAATGGCCCCCACGCCCCACAGCCCCCCGCACCCCACAACCCCCCCATATGCCCCCACACCCCACATCCCTCACTTCCAATACCCCCCAAATGGCCCCCCATACCCCACACCCCACATCCCCTCACACCCCACATCCCACCCCACATCCCCCCACACCCCAAATGCCCCCCCAATACCCCACATCCACCCCATACCCCACATCCCTCAATCCCAATACCCCCCACAATGCCCCCCCTCACCCCACAGCCCCCCACACCCCACATCCCTCACTTCCAATAGCCCCCAAATGGCCCCCCATACCCCACACCCCACAGCCCCCCACACCCCACAACCCCCCCATATGTCCCCACATCCCACCCCATACCCCACATCCCAATAGCCCCCCAAATGCCCCCCACAC
The DNA here is from genome assembly GCF_951394365.1 of Tetrao urogallus. NCBI lineage: Eukaryota > Metazoa > Chordata > Aves > Galliformes > Phasianidae > Tetrao > Tetrao urogallus. Next base: position 15,517 of record NW_027638799.1, on the reverse strand, counting down.
CCCACAGCCCTCACTTCCAATACCCCCCAAAATGGCCCCCCATACCCCACACCCCACAGCCCCCCACACCCCACAACCCCCCCATATGCCCCCACACCCCACATCCACCCCACACCCCACATCCCAATAGCCCCCCAAATGCCCCCCACACCCCACAGCCCCCCACACCCCACATCCCTCACTTCCAATACCCCCCAAATGGCCCCCCATACCCCACACCCCACATCCCCTCACACCCCACATCCCCCCCATATGCCCCCACACCCCACATCCCAATAGCCCCCCAAATGCCCCCCCCACACCCCACATGCCCCCACACCCCATATCCTCCACTCCCAATAACCCCCCAAATGCCCCCCCACACCCCACAACCCCCCCATATGCCCCCATACCCCACATCCCACCGCACATCCCACATCCCAATAGCCCCCCAAATGCCCCCCCCACACCCCACATTCCCCCACATCCCCCCACATCCACCCCATACCCCACATCCCTCAATCCCAATACCCCCCACAATGCCCCCCCTCACCCCACAGCCCCCCACACCCCACATCCCTCACTTCCAATACCCCCCAAATGCCCCCCCAATGCCCCATATTCCCCCCATACTCCACATCCCCCCACACCCCACATCCTCCCACACCCCACATCCCCCCCATATGCCCCCACACCCCACATCCCACCCCACACCCCACATGCCAATAGCCCCCAAATGCCCCCCACACCCCACATCTCTCAACCCCAATAACCCCATATCCCTTCACACCCCATATCCTCCAGTTCCAATACCCCCCAAATGCCCCCCAATATCCCACATCCCCCCACACCCCACATCCCTCACTTCCAATACCCCCCAAATGGCCCCCCATACCCCACACCCCACATCCCACCCCACACCCCACATCCCAATACCCCCCCAAATGCCCCCCCACACACCCTCCACCCCCCCACACCCCACATCCCTCCCTTCCAATACCCCCCAACCCCCCCCCCCCCAAATCCATCCATCCCCCACAACCCCTTTCAGCCTCCCTACGACCACAGGACCCCCCCCGCCCCCCCAGCCGCCCCCCCAGCCGCCCCCTGCCCCCTTTCTCACCCGGTGATCTCCTCGGTCACGGTGTGCTCCACCTGCAGCCTGGAGTTCACCTCGATGAAGAAATGCTTCCCGTCCCGATCCACCAGGAACTCCACCGTCCCCGCGTTCTCGTAGCCCACCTGCGCCCCCCCCCCATTTATCGCTCATTGGGATGAAGACCCCCCCCATAAAAAACCCCCTTGTTTTGGGAACCCCCCCCCCCCCTCCAGGTCCCCCAGTGCAGCTCCACAGCGCCCCCAGCCGGCAGCCATCGACGCCTTGGGAGGCCCCCAAACCCCGCCATACCCCACAAATGTCCCCACAAATGTCCCCCATACCCCACATCCCCCCCATACCCCATAGCCCTCCATACCCCATAGCCCCCCACATCCCCCCCATACCCCATATCCCTCCATATCCCCCCCATATCCCCCCATACCCCATATCCTCCCCCACCCCATAGCCCCCCATATCCCCCCCATACCCCACATCCCCCCTTCCCCCCCACATCCCCCCACACTCCACATCGCCCCACATCCCCCCCATACCCCCCATCCCCCCCTTCTCCCCCACACCCCCCATCCCCCCACATCCCCCCATACCCCATATCCCCCCCTTCCCCCCCATATCCCATATCCCCCCCATATCCCCCCATATCCCATATCCCCCCCATATCGCCCCACATCCCCCCACACTCCACATCGCCCCACATCCCCCCATACCCCATATGCCCCCCCTTCCCCCCCATCCCCCCACCCCCCACATCCCCCCCTTCCCCCCCCACACCCCACATCCCCCCGTATCCCTCCATATCCCATATCCCCCCCATATCGCCCCACATCCCCCCATCCCCCCCACCCCCCACATCCCCCCCACCCCCCACATCCCCCCCTTCCCCCCCACACCCCACATCCCCCCATATCCCCCCGTATCCCATATCCCCCCCATATCGCCCCACACCCCCCACACCCCCCACACCCCACATCCCCCAATCCCAATGCCCCCACATCCCCCCCTTCCCCCCCACATCCCCCCACACTCCACATCCCCCCACATCCCCCCATACCCCATATCCCCCCCTTCCCCCCCATATCCCATATCCCCCCCATATCCCCCCATATCCCATATCCCCCCATATCACCCCACATCCCCCCACACTCCACATCGCCCCACATCCCCCCATACCCCATATGCCCCCCCTTCCCCCCCATCCCTCCACCCCCCACATCCCCCCCTTCCCCCCCCACACCCCACATCCCCCCGTATCCCCCCATATCCCATATCCCCCCCATATCGCCCCACATCCCCCCATCCCCCCCACCCCCCACATCCCCCCCTTCCCCCCCACACCCCACATCCCCCCATATCCCCCCGTATCCCATATCCCCCCCATATCGCCCCACACCCCCCACACCCCCCACACCCCACATCCCCCAATCCCAATGCCCCCACATCCCCCCCTTCCCCCCCACATCCCCCCACACTCCACATCCCCCCACATCCCCCCATACCCCATATGCCCCCCCTTCCCCCCCATCCCCCCCCATCCCCCCACATCCCCCAATCCCAATACCCCCCCATCCCCCCCACCCCCCACATCCCCCCTTCCCCCCCACATCCCCCCACACTCCACATTGCCCCACATCCCCCCATACCCCATATGCCCCCCCTTCCCCCCCAACCCCCCCATTCCCCCATCCCCCCCCATCCCCCCACCCCCACATCCCCCCCTTCCCCCCCACACCCCACATCCCCCCATATCCCCCCGTATCCCATATCCCCCCCATATCGCCCCACATCCCCCACACCCCCCCACACCCCACATCCCCCAATCCCAATACTCCCACATCCCCCACATCCCCCCTTCCCCCCCACATCCCCCCACACTCCACATCGCCCCACATCCCCCCATCCCCCCCATCCCCCCCTTTCCCCCCCACACCCCCCATCCCCCCACATCCCCCCATACCCCATATCCCCCCTTTTCCCCCCCATCCCCCCATACCCCATCCCCCCCCCTCCCGCCCCCTCCCCAAATACCTGCCGGGCGATTCTCACGGCGTCGGCGGCCAGCAGGGCGCGCAGCCCCGGATCGAGGCGGGCAGCCGGGGCGATTTCCACCACCTTCTGGTGGCGGCGCTGGATGGAGCAGTCGCGCTCGTACAGATGGACCACGTTGCCGTGTTTGTCCCCTGCCGGAACCGGGGGCGACAATGGCAGCGGGCTCCGGAACCCCCAACAGCAGGGGTGGATGTCAGCACCCAGCGCAGCGCACAAAGCCCGAACCCAAAGACCCCCAGCACAGCCCCCAAAACCCAAAGCACAAAACCCACAGCCAAAAAACCCACAGCCAAAAAACCCACAGCCAAAAACCCACAGCCAAAAACCCACAGCCAAAAAACCCACAGCCAAAAACCCACAGCCAAAAAACCCACAGCCCTCAAAGCACAAAACCCACAGCCAAAAAACCCACAGCCAAAAACCCACAGCCAAAAACCCACAGCCCCCAAAGCACAAAACCCACAGCCAAAAACCCACAGCCAAAAACCCACAGCCCTCAAAGCACAAAACCCACAGCCAAAAAACCCACAGCCAAAAACCCACAGCCCCAAACCCACAGCCCTCAAAGCACAAAACCCACAGCCAAAAAACCCACAGCCAAAAACCCACAGCCCCCAAAGCACAAAACCCACAGCCAAAAACCCACAGCCAAAAACCCACAGCCCTCAAAGCACAAAACCCACAGCCAAAAAACCCACAGCCAAAAACCCACAGCCCCAAACCCACAGCCCTCAAAGCACAAAACCCACAGCCAAAAAACCCACAGCCAAAAACCCACAGCCCCCAAAGCACAAAACCCACAGCCAAAAACCCACAGCCAAAAAACCCACAGCCCCCAAAGCACAAAACCCACAGCCAAAAACCCACAGCCAAAAAACCCACAGCCCCCAAAGCACAAAACCCACAGCCAAAAAACCCACAGCCAAAAACCCACAGCCCCCAAAGCACAAAACCCACAGCCAAAAACCCACAGCCCCAAACCCACAGCCCCCAAAGCACAAAACCCACAGCCAAAAACCCACAGCCAAAAACCCACAGCCCTCAAAGCACAAAACCCACAGCCAAAAAACCCACAGCCAAAAACCCACAGCCCCAAACCCACAGCCCTCAAAGCACAAAACCCACAGCCAAAAAACCCACAGCCAAAAACCCACAGCCCCCAAAGCACAAAACCCACAGCCAAAAACCCACAGCCCCAAACCCACAGCCCCCAAAGCACAAAACCCACAGCCAAAAACCCACAGCCAAAAACCCACAGCCCTCAAAGCACAAAACCCACAGCCAAAAAACCCACAGCCAAAAACCCACAGCCCCAAACCCACAGCCCTCAAAGCACAAAACCCACAGCCAAAAAACCCACAGCCAAAAACCCACAGCCAAAAAACCCACAGCCAAAAACCCACAGCCCCAAACCCACAGCCAAAAACCCACAGCCAAAAACCCACAGCCCTCAAAGCACAAAACCCACAGCCAAAAAACCCACAGCCAAAAACCCCACAAACCCCAAACCCACAGCCCCCAAAGCACAAAACCCACAGCCAAAAACCCACAGCTAAAAACCCACAGCCAAAAACCCACAGCCAAAAACCCACAGCTAAAAACCCACAGCCAAAAACCCACAGCCCTCAAAGCACAAAACCCACAGCCAAAAAACCCACAGCCAAAAACCCACAGCCCCAAACCCACAGCTAAAAACCCACAGCCAAAAACCCACAGCCAAAAACCCACAGCCCTCAAAGCACAAAACCCACAGCCAAAAAACCCACAGCCAAAAACCCCACAAACCCCAAACCCACAGCCCCCAAAGCACAAAACCCACAGCCAAAAACCCACAGCCAAAAACCCACAGCCCCCAAAGCACAAAACCCACAGCCCCCCACCCCATCCCAGCCCCAAAAACCCATCCCCAAACCCCCCCACCCCATTCCAGACCCAAAACCCAAAGCCCCCAAACCCCACAGCCCCAAAACCCCCAAACCCACAGCCAACAACCCCCAGCCCCAAAACCCCCCAGCCCCAAAACCCCCAGCCCCAGACCCACAGCACCCCCATCCCAGTCCCCCCAGCCCCAAAACCCCCAGCCCCAAACGCACAAACCCCAAACCCGCAAACCCCAAACCCCACAGCCCCCCAGCCCAGCCCAGCCCCCCAAAACCCATCCTAAAGCCCCCCCCCACCCTATCCCAGACCCCAAACCCCCAGCCCCAAACCCCCAGCCCCAAACCCCCAGCCCCAGACCCCCAGCCCCAGACCCACAGCCAAAAACCCCCCAGCCCCAAACCCACAGCCCCAAACCCACAGCCCCAAAACCCCCAGCCCCAAACCCCACAGCCCCCAAAGCACAAAACCCACAGCCCCCCGATCCATCCCTGCCTCAAAACCCATCCCAAAGCCCCCCCACCCCATCAAAGACCCAAAACCCCCAGCCCCAAACCCCCAGCCCCCCCATCCCAGCCCCCCAAACTCCACGCCCACAGCCCCCCATCCCAGCCCCCCCAGCCCCAAACCCCCTGCCCCAAAACCCACAGCCCCAAACCCACAGCACCATAAACCTCCAGCCCCCAGCACCCCAGCCCAAAACCCAAAGCCCCAAACCCAAAGCCCCCCATCCCAGCCCAGCCCCCCAAAACCCATCCTAAAGCCCCCCCCACCCCATCCCAGACCCAAAGCCCCAAACCCACAGCCCCAAACCCACAGCCAAAAACCCACAGCCAAAAACCCACAGCCCCCAAAGCACAAAACCCACAGCCCCCCATTCCGTCCCTGCCCCCAAAACCCATCCCAAAGCCCCCCCACCCATCCCAGACCCAAAACCCAAAGCCCCAAAACCCACAGCCCCAAACCCACAGCCAAAAACCCCACAGCCAAAAACCCAAAGCCCCAAACCCACAGCCCCCCATCCCAGCCCAGCCCCCCAAAACCCATCCTAAAGCCCCCCCACCCCATCCCAGACCCAAAGCCCAAAGCCCCAAACCCACAACCCCCCACCCCATCCGTGCCCCCAAAACCCATCCCCAAACCCCCCCCCCCATTCCAGACCCCAAAACCCAAGGCACAAAACCCACAGCCCCCCCAGACAAGCACCCAAAACCCCCCACCCCCCCACCTCCCCACCCCATCCCAGCCCCCGAACCCCCCAACCCCCGAAACCCACAGCCCCCCACAGCCCCCCCATCCCAGCCCTCCAAACCCCACACCCCCAGCCCCCCATCCCATCCCCGCCCCCAAAGCCCAAAACCCACAGCCCCCCATCCCAGCCCCCAAAACCCACAGCCCCCAAACCCCCACCCCCACAGCCCCCCCCACCCCAGCCCCAAACCCCCCCCACCCCACCTACCCCACCCCAGCCCCCAAACCCCCACCCCCCCATATCCCCACTCCATCCCAGCCCCCAAAACCCCCCCATCCCACCCCAGCACCCAAACCCCCCCATCCCCCCACCCCATCCCAACCCCAAACCCCCCCACTCCCACCTCCCCATCCCTCCCCAGCCCCCCAACCCCCATCCCCGCCCATCCCACCCCCCAAACCCCCCCACCCCCCCTCTCCCCATCCCCCCATCCCACCCCAGCCCCAAACCCCCCCCACCACACCAACCCCACCCCAGCCCCCCAACCCCCACCCCCCACCCCATCCCAGACCCCAAAACCCCCCCATCTCACCCCAGCACCCAAACCCCCCCATCCCCCCACCCCATCCCAGTCCCAAACCCCCCCACTCCCACCTCCCCATCCCACCCCCATCCCCCCCCACCCCAGCCCCCAAACCCCCCCCACCCCCACCCCCCCATCCCATCCCAACCCTAAACCCCTCCACTCCACCTCCCCATCCCACCCCAGCCCCCCAACCCCCATCCCCCCCCATCCAAACCCCAAACCCCCCCACCCCCCCTCTCCCCATCCCCCCATCCCACCCCAGCCCCCCAACCCCCACCCCACATCTCCCCACCCCATCCCAGCCCCCAAAACCCCCCCATCCCACTTCAGCACCCAAACCCCCCCATCCCAGCCCTCCAACCCCCACTCCCACCTCCCCATCCCACCCCATCCCCCCACCCCATCCCAGCCCCAAGCCCCCAACCCCCCCCCCCAAATCCCCCCCCCCCAAATCCCCCCCCATACCGAGGATCTGGACCTCGATGTGCCGCGGCCGCTCGATGAGCTTCTCGACGAACAGCGCCCCGTCCCCGAACGCGGCCAAAGCCTCCGACGAGGCGCGGGAGAAGCTTTCCGCCAGCTCCTGCATGGGGGGGGGGGGGGGGGGGGGGGCACAACCCCAGACCCCAACTGAGCCCACATCTCCCACCGCCCCACGTCCCCGTGTCCCCAGGACCCCCGAAGGGAAGGGGAGCCCCGAGGGGCTTGGGGTCAGCTCCCAGCCCCAAAGACCCCCACCCACAGCCCCCCATCCCACCCCAGCCCCCCCCCACCCCCACCCCCCCATCCTCCCACCCCATCCAAGCCCCAAACCCCCCCACCTCCCCATTCCACCCCAGCCCCCCAAACCCCCCACTCCCCATAACCCCCCCACCCCCCATCCCAGCCCCAAACCCCCCCACCCACAGTCCCCCATTCCACCCCAGCCCCCCAGCCCCCCAAACCCCCCCACCCCCCATCCCCCCATCCCACCCCAGCCCCCCACCCCCACACCCCACACCAGCCCCAAACCCCCCCACCCGCCCATCCCAGCCCCAAACCCCCCCACCCACAGCCCCCCATTCCACCCCAGCCCCCCAAACCCCCCCACCCCCCATCCCCCCATCCCAGCCCCAAAATCCCCCCCCCATCCCACCCCATCCCCCCCCATCCCATCCCAGCCCCAAATCCCCCAACCCCCCCCATCCCACCCCAGCCCCCCAACCCCCACCCACTCATTCTCCCACTCCATCCCAGCCCCAAACCCCCCCACCCACAGTCCCCCATTGCACCCCAGCCCCCCAAACCCCCACCCCCTCTATTCCACCCCAGCCCCCAACCCCCCCCACCCCCACCCTCCCATCCCACTCCAGCCCCAAACCCCCCAAACCCCCCCCCATTCTACCCCAGCCCCAAACCCCCCCCACCCACAGCCCCCCATCCCAGCCCCCCCAACCCCCCCCACCCCCATCCCAGCCCCAACCCCCCCCACACCCCACATCCCCCCCACACCCCCCCATACCCCACATCCCCCCCCACATCCCCCCATCCCCCCCACCCCCCCCATCCCCCCACACCCCCCCCCCCCGATGTGCCAACACCCCCCAATCACCCCCCTATCGCCCCCCCTTCACCCCTATCGCCCCCCCCCATTACCTGGGGGCCGTGCACGGCTCTCATCCCCCTCCCCCCCCCTCCGTGCGCCGCTTTGAAGATGACGGGAAACCCGACGTTGGCGGCGAATTCCTGCGCCTCCTCCAACGTCGCCACCGGTGCCGACGTCCCCGGGACCACGGGGACACCTGGGGACACCGCGGTGTCACTGACACCCAACCCCACTAAAAACTAAAATGCACCCCTTCTTCCTCCCCTTCTTCCTTTCTTCCTCCCCTTCTTTCCTCCCTTCTTCCTCCCTTCTTCCTTCCTTCTTCCCCCCAATCTTTCCCCCATTCCTCCTCCCTTCTTACTCCCTTCTTCCCCTCATTCGTCCCCTCTTTCTCCCCCTCCTTCTTCCGCCCTTCTTCCCCTTTCTTCCCCACTTCTTCCCCCCTTCTTTCCCCCCTTCTTCCCCCATTCTTTCCGCCATTCCTCCTCTCTTCTTTCCCTCCTTCTTCCCCCCCTTCTTCCTCCCTTCTTTTCCCCCTTCTTCCCTCCTTCTTCCTCCCTTCTTCCCTCCTTCTTCTTCCCTTCTTCCCCTCTTCATCCCCCCCTTCTTCCTCCCTTCTTTCCCCCCTTCTTCCTCCCCTTCTTCCTCCCTTCTTCACCCCTTCATCCCCCCCTTCTTCCTCCCTTCTTCCTCCCTTCTTTCCCCCCTTCTTCACCCCTTCATCCCCCCCTTCTTACTCCCTTCTTCCTCCCTTCTTTCCCCCCTTCTTCCTCTCCTTCTTCCTCCCCTTCTTCTCCTCCTTTGTCCTCCCTTCTTTCCCCCTTCTTCCTCCGATCTTCCCCCCTTCTTCCCCCCTTCTTCCCCCCTTCTTCTTCCCTTCTTCCCCCCTTCTTTCCCCCCTTCTTCCCCCCCATTCTTCCCCCCTTTTTACCCCCTTCTCCCCCCCAGATCCCCACACACCAGCAGCGATGGCGATGCCCCTTGCTTCCACTTTGTCCCCCATTTTGCGGACCACCTCCGGGGGGGGGCCGACAAAACGAACCCCCGCGTCCACGCAGGCCTGGGCAAAGTCAGCGCGCTCCGATAGGAAGCCGTAACCGGGGTGGATGGCGTCCACACCGTTCTCCTATAGGGGAACAGGGGGGGTCCGGCTGGGTCCTAAATGCTGCTATGGGGGGGATGGGGGGGAAGAAGGGGAAAGAAGGGGGGGGAAGAAAGGGGGGAAGAAAGGGGGGGAGAAGAGAAGAAGGGAGGAATAAGGGGGGAAGAAGGGGAGAGAAGAAGGGGGGGAAGAAGGGGGGAAGAAGGGGGGAAGAAGGGGGGAAGAAGGGGGGAAGAAGGGGAGACCCCACATGTCCCCCCACAAACCACCACAGAGGTCCCATTTCCCCCCATTTCCCCCCATTCCCAGCTGCCCCCCCCCCCCCCAGCATTTTGGGTCCCATTTCCCCCCCTTCCCCCATTCCCTGCTGTCCCCCCCCAAACAATTCGGGGTCCCATCTCTCCCATTCCCACAGACCCCAGTGTCCCCCCCCAACTATTTGGGGTCCCATTTCCCCCCATTCCCTGCTGTCCCCCCCCCCCACCCCCAGCCATTTTGGGTCCCATTTCCCCCCATTCCCAGCTGCCCCCCCCCCAACCATTTTGGGTCCCATCTCCCCCCCTTCCCCCATTCCCAGCTGCCCCCCCCTCACCCATTCAGGGTCCCATTTCCCCCCATTCCCAGCTGCCCCCCTCCCCCCCCCCCAACCATTCAGGGTCCCATCTCCCCCCCCTCCCCCATTCCCTGCTGTCTCCTCCCCCCCCCCCAACCATTTTGGGTCCCATTTCCCCCCATTCCCAGCTGCCCCCCCCCCCAACCATTTTGGGTCCCATCTCCCCCCCTTCCCCCATTCCCAGCTGCCCCCCCCTCACCCATTCAGGGTCCCATTTCCCCCCATTCCCAGCTGCCCCCTCCCCCCAGCCATTTTGGATCCCATTTCCCCCCCTTCCCCCATTCCCTGCTTTCCCCCCCCAAACAATTTGGGGTCCCATCTCTCCCATTCCCACAGACCCCAGTGTCCCCCCCCAACTATTTTGGGTCCCATTTCCCCCCATTCCCAGCTGCCCCCCACCCCAACCATTTGGGTCCCATTTCCCCCCCTTCCCCCATTCCCAGCTGCCCCCCCACCCCAACCATTTTGGGTCCCATTTCCCCCCCTTCCCACAGCCCCCAGCTGCCCCCCCCTCACCCATTCAGGGTCCCATTTCCCCCCATTCCCAGCTGTCCCCCCCCCCAACCATTTTGGGTTCCATTTCCCCCCCCTCCCCCATTCCCTGCTGTCCCCCCCCCCCCCCAATTCGGGCTCCCGGCCGCCCCCTTTCCCACCCTGGCCACACGGATGATGTCGGGGACGTGCAGGTAGGCCTGGACGGGGGGCAGCCCCCTCCCCACCAAATAGGCCTCGTCCGCCTTCTGGCGATGCATCTGCCCCGTGTCCTGCTCCGAGTAAACGGCCACCGTGCGCAGCCCCAGCTCCGTGCAGGCGCGGAAAACGCGGATGGCGATCTCACCTGGGGACAATTGGGGACAACATGGGGGTGAGGGAACGGCTGGGGGGGGGGGGATGTGGGGACAGGGAGATGGGGACGGGTGTGGGGTGGCCTGACTGGGACAGGGAGATGGGGACGGAACTGGGACATCCCATATGGGGACAGCTCTGGGTGGCCCTGATGGGGACAGGGAGATGGGGACGGGTGTGGGATGTCCTGACTGGGACAGGGACATGGGGATGGAACTGGGACATCCCATATGGGGACAGTTCTGTGTCTCCCTGCTTGGGATTGGGACATGGGGACGGAACTGGGACATCCAGCGTGGGGTGGGGATTTGGGGACAGGGAGATGGGGACAGTCCTGGGATATCCCATATGGGGACAGCTCTGGGTCACCCTCATAGGGACAGGGACATGGGGACGGAACTGGGACATCCTGCATGGAATGGGGACATGGGGACAGGGAGATGGGGATGGGTCTGGGATGTCCTGACTGGGACAGGGAGATGGGGACGGTCATGGGACATCCCATATGGGGACAGCTCTGGGTCACCCTGATGGGGACACGGAGATGGGGATGAACTGGGACATCCCATATGGGGACAGCTCAGGGTGGCCCTGATGGGGACAGGGACATGGGGATGGAAATGGGACATCCAGTGTGGGATGGGGATGTGGGGACACGGAGATGGGGACGGGTCTGGGATGTCCTGACTGGGACAGGGAGATGGGGATGGAACTGGGACATCCTGCTTAGGATGGGGACATGGGGACAGGGAGATGGGTACGGATCTGGGATGTCCTGCATGGGACACGGAGGTGGGGATGTCCTCCCTAGGACAGGGAGATGGGGACGGAACTGGGACATCCCATATGGGGTGGGGACACGGGGACGATGGGGAGAAAGCCCATGTAGGACCCGGACGTGGGGTTGGGGACACGGGGATGCTTGTGGGACAGCCAGCATGGGACGGAGATGGGGACAGAGGGCCAGGGGACGCTGCGCTGGGGACGGGGACGTGATGGCCCAGCAAGGGGGTGGGAGGGAGAAGGGACCCAGGAGGCGCCGTGATGGAGCCCAGGGGACCAGGGGACCAGGGGACGAAAGGGGACGCAGAAGCCCCCACTCACCCCGGTTGGCCACCAGCACCTTGCGGATGGGCTGGCAGCTGGCGGAACGCGCCGATCCGGGGGGGCCGGCAGCAAACGGAGCCTCCATGCCCCCAAAAGGGCCCGGCCCCCACGGGGGACCCACAGCTGCGACATCTGAGTGGGACGCAGTGACAAAGGACGCGGGTCACAACCCCGCATACGGGCCAGCAGAGAATCCCCGGCCACCTTTGCCCCACTGCCCCCCTGACCCCAGGCGGCCCAACCCCGAATCCCCCCCCCCTCTTCCACCCCTCCTCCCTTTTGTCACTGCAGGGATCCGGATGCCCACCTTTGCCCCACTGCCCTGTGACCCGAAACGTGCACAACCCCTATAGGAGCCAGCGGAGAATCTCTGCCCCCTCCATCCTCCTCCGTTCCCAGAAGGGGCCCTCAGTGCCCTCTGACCCCAACCAAAACAAGCACAACCCCATAGCAGACAGCAGAGAATCCCCTCCTCCTCCTACAAAGACCCTCAGTGCCCTCTGACCCCCCCCAAAAACAAGCATAACCCCATAGCAGACAGCAGAGAATCCCCTCCTCCTGCTGCAAAGGCCCCCAGTGCCTCTCAGTGCCCTCTGACCCCCCCCCAAAAAACAGCACAACCCCATAGCAGACAGCAGAGAATCCCCTCCTCCTCCTCCAAAGGCCCCCAGTGCCCCTCAGTGCCCTCTGACCCCGCCAAATAAACAGCACAACCCCATAGCAGACAGCAGAGAATCCCATCCTCCTCCTCCAAAGGCCCTCAGTGCCCTCTGACCCCCCCCCAAAACCCAGCACAACCCCATAGCAGACAGCAGAGAATCCACCCCCAACCCCAGTTCACCAGCTGGGATCCCCCGCCTCCCATCGTGGCCAATTAGCGCCAGCCCAGCTTAATTAGCAGGCAGCGGGAGCGGGCTGATTAATGAGATGGGGGAGGCGGGGGGGGGGGGGGGGCGCTGCCACGGCAAGCGCATGTGAGTGCACAAGCGGCCCTTGCACAACTGCCTTCCTTGCACCAACACGCCTTGCACGAGCATCCTTTGCACGAGCACATCATCTCCACAAGCACCTTCCTTGCACAAGCACCCTTTGCACAAGCACCCCTTGCACGAGCACCCCATCTCCACAAGCACCTTCCTTACACAAACACCTTCCTTGCACAAGCATCCTTTGCACAAGCCCTCCTTGCACGAGCACCCCATCTCCACAAGCTCTCCTTACACAAGCACCTTCCTTGCATGACCCTTCCTTGCACAAACACCCTTTGCACGAGCATACCCTTGCACGAGCACATCATCTCCACAACCCTCTTTACACAAGCACCTTCCTTGCACAAGAACCCTTTGCACGAGCCCTCCTTGCACAAGCAAATCCTCTCCACAGCCCTCCTTGCACGAGCCTGCCTTGCACAAGCATCCCTTGCATGAGCACACCATCTCCACAAGCCCTCCTTGCACAAGCACATCATTTCCACAACCCTCCTTGCACAAGCACCTTCCTTGCACGAGCCCTCCTTGCACGAGCACCCCTTTGCACAAGCACCCCATACACGAGCACATCATCTCCACAAGCACCTTCCTTGCACGAGCTCTCCTTGCACAAGCACCCTTTGCACAAGCCCATCCTCTCCACAAGCCCGCCTTGCACAAGCACCTTCCTTGCACAAGCACCCCATCTCCACAAGCCCTCCTTGCACAAGCACATCACCTCCACTAGCCCTCCTTACACAAGCCCCTTCCTTTCACGACCCCCTTTGCACAAGCACCTCATCTCCACAAGCCCCCCTTCCACAAGCCCCCTTTGCACAAGCCCCCTTTGCACGAGCACCCTTTGCACGAGCCCTCCTTGCACGAGCCCCCTTTGCACAAGCCCTGCTTGCACAAGCCCCCTTTGCACGAGCCCTCTTTGCACGAGCGCCTCCCTTGCACACACCCCTTCCTAGCACCACCCCCCCTGCAGAAGCACCTCTTCCTCTTGCACGAGCGCCCCGCGCACTGAACCCCCCCTCCCTTTGCCCCCCCCATTGCACAAGCACCTTGCACAAGCGCCTTCCTGGCACGAGCTCCCCTTGCACGCCCACCTCCTCGCACGCTCCTCGCACGCCGGCCCTGGTGAATCATTGACCCCCAGGCAGGGCGAAGTCCGAGCCCACGTGGTGCTGCCCCTGCCTGGCCCTACAGCCCCACACAGCCCCCAATTAACCTCCGCCTTTCCTAATTAGCTCTCTGCGTCCCATAGTGCCCCTAACAGCCCCACACGACCCCCGTCGCCTCCTGCCATCCCCACAAGTCCCCATAGCCCCCATATGGCACCCAAGAACCCCTCATAACTGCAGGGAGCTGCTGTATGGCCTCCAAGAATTCTATATGGCTCCTATGCCCCCATACAGCCCTTGAAAGCTCCACGTGGCCCCCTAATGACCCCATACAGTTCCCATGGCCCTAAGGGGCCCCCTGCATGGCTCCAAATAACCCCGTAAGGCCCTTATAGCCCATATAGCCCTATAGAGTCCATACAGCCCCCAGTAAATCCATACGGTCCCTATAGCCCCACAGGGGCCCTACAGCCCCACACAGCCCCCAATTAACCTCCACCTTTCCTAATTAGCTCTCTACATCCCATAGTGCCCCTAACAGCCCCACACGACTCCCATTGCCTCCTGCCATCCCCACGAGTCCCCATAGCCCCCATATGGCACCCAAGAACCCCTAATAACTGCAGGCAGCTGCTACGGCCCTATATGGCCCCTAAGAATTCTATATGGCTCCTATGCCCCCATACAGCCCTTAAAAGCTCCACGTGGCCCCTAATGACCCCATACAGCTCCCATGGCCCTAAGGGGCCCCCTGCATGGCTCCAAATAACCCCGTACAATCCTTATAGCCCCATATAGCCCCATATAGTTCATACAGCCCCCAGTAAATCCATATGGGCCCTATAACCCCACAGGGTCCCTACAGACCCACAGGGCCCTTACAGATCCACCCCCCCCCCGCCCCTATAGGAGACCCCAGTCCACATGGGACACTGACTTGTACACATATAGGGCTCTATAGGGGGTTCTGACGTATGGCAGGAGGCCAGGCCCTATAAAGGACCCCATATGGGGACACTGCACAGGGCTCAGCTCTATAGGGAATCCCAGCGCCTATAAGGGGCGGTGAGGTGGGGTCACACGGGGGGCCCTATAGGCGCTATATGGACCGGGACCCACGGAGGGGCCATAGGGACTATAGAGAGGGTCACGTGGGCACCGCTCCCCTATAGCGAGTGGCTATACGGGGAAGGGGGCGTGTCTTACGGGGGTCACGTGGGTCAGGTCATATAGGGGTACTTACGTCCTCCCCCGGCAGCCCCCCCCTCCTCTCCCCCCCCCCCCCCCCCGCTCACCGCTCTGCGACTGCCGCTGCCCCCCGGGTCCCGGTCCGGCCCGGCCCGCTAGCCCCGCCCCTTACTTCTCCGCCTC
>NW_027638800.1:0-11715 GCF_951394365.1 Tetrao urogallus | reverse complement strand
GGCTCGAGGCGGAGCAGCGCTGCTCGTTGCGGGGGGGGGAGCCGAAATTGGGAGGAGGAGGGAAAAAGAGGAGAGGAATGAGGAAGAAAACAGAAGGGAAACTTCTGCAAGGAGCGCTGTGCGAAGCGCTGATGGATATTTCTGAGAAATAAGAATAGCTGGATCGGTGCTGGCGTGCTTCGCTTCCTGCCAGCGTCCGTCGCGCTGTTTTTAAATGCTCGCAAGTTGGCTGCCGAGCAAAGAAGGACAACGAAACAAAGGGGGTAAAAACCAAAATACAAAGGGGCGAAATAAAGCAGAAACAGCCGGAAGCGCGGGGCTGCGCGATGCCCTCCCAGCCTCTGCCTCGCTTCTGTTTTAACGCGTTTCACGACAGCACAGAATCACGGATCAAATCGATGAGTTTGTTTATAACTACTTTTTTTGTTGTTGTTTTTTCCTCCCTGTTTTTATTTTTGGTTCTTGTTACGCGATAAAAGGTGCCGTTTCGGCCCCTAACGAATCCGCAGGCAATGCAAAACCCCGAAGGAATCTCCGAAAGAAGAAACGTCCAAGCAAAATCGCGGCGACGCCGAATCGCAGCATCGGCTCGGAGCTCCCGGAGCTGCGATTCCAGAAACGGGGCGGCAGCGAAAGGAAGAAACGGCCGTCAGCGCCTCCATCAGCGGCTCGCAGAAGCGCAGCGGGAGGGAATCGCCGAGTCCCGGCCCGATCCGACGCTCGGCAGCCGTTCAGGATCCGCTCGGCTCCGGGGCGCAGCTGTGCGGGCAGAAGGAGCGGAGCCTGGCGGCACCAGAATCATGGAATCATCGAATCATCGAATCACCAAGGTTGGAAAAGACCTCCAAGCTCATCCGGTCCAACCGTTCCCCCATTCCCAACAGCTCCCACTGAACCACGTCCCTCAACACAACATCCAGCCTCTCCTTGAACACCCCCAGGCTCGGTGACTCCACCACCTCCCTGGGCATCCATTGCAGTGCCTGACCACCCTTTCTGAACAGTAACACTTCCTCATGTCCAGCCTGAATCTCCCCTGCCGCAGCTTGAAGCCGTTCCCTCTGCTCCTATCACTGATGACACGAGAGCAGAGGCCGACCCCCAGCTCCCTGCAGCCTCCCTTCATGCAGTCATAGAGAGCAGTGAGGTCTCCCCTGAGCTCCTCTTCTCCAGGCTGAACATTCCCAGCTCCTTCAGCCTCTCCTCATCAGCCCTGTGCTCCAGACCCCTCACAGCTCTGTTGCCCTCCTTTGAACGCGTTCCAGGGCCTCCATGTCTTTCTTGCACTGAGGGGCCCAACCACCTCCTCGACCCCAGGGCTGGGGAAGGGTCTCTGCTTGGCGACCCTCCTGGTGCGGCTCTGTTTGCGAGCTGAGATGCTCAGAGGTGCTGAGCGCCTCCCCTTGGTCCTTGTCTGTCAGCATCCCATCGCCGCCAGCCTTTAGGGAAGAATTGAAAGGCGTCGTAAGAACCACACAGCAGCCACGGCTTCTCCAAAGCAGCTCAGGATCCTCGAGACGAGCAAAAACAGCCCTGAAATAAAGGAATCCAAGGAGCCGCTCACAGCTTCCCGAGGCTCCAACGGAGGCGACCTGTAGGGAAGCTGCTGCCCTCAGGGCCATAAATGAGGCCGGGGGGGGGGGGTGGTGGAGCTGAGCCCCATCCAGTCCCACAGCTGGGACCGCAGCCCCCAGGGGCTCCTTCAGGATACATAAAGAAAGTCGACTCCCCTCCTGGCTGCAGGCTCCTTCAGGCTGCACTCAGCTCACCCCCAGCTTCTCTTCTCCATGCTGAACGAGCCCAGCTCCCTCAGCCTGGCTTTGCAGGGCGGTGCTGCAGCCCCTGCTCATCTCCAGCTCCTCTGGACCCTTTCCATCAGCTCCCTGCCTTTCTGTCGGTGTCCCCTCTGTGTCCCCTTCATTTCTCATGACGCTCTGTCCTTCTCACCCCAATCTCTGTCTGTGTCCCCACATCTGTGTCCCCATCTCCCCAGTCTGCGGCTCTGTCTCCCCCTCACCCCAAACCTTCTCAGTGTCCCCTGTGACCCCAATCTCCCCCCATCACCCCAAGGGTGTCCCCTCCTTTCCCCGTGGCGCCGTGTCCCCATCCCCCCAATCTCTTTGTGTGTCCCCACATCTGTGTCCCCATCTCCCAAACTCTCTCGGTGTCCCCTCTGTGTCCCTATGACCCCAAGCTCTGACAGCGTCCTCCTGTGGCACTGTGTCCCCACCCCCCCAACCTCCATGTCCCCTCCGTGTCCCCACATCTGTGTCCCTGTGACCCCAAACTCTCTCTGTTTCCCCATTCCCCCAGTCTGTGGCTCTGTGTCCCCATCACTCAGTTCTGGCACTGTCCCCTTTGTGCCCCCATCACCCCAAACTCTCACAAGAGCAGAGCAGAGGGGGACGATCGCCTCCCTGTCCCTGCTGCCACCCCTGTGCTGATGGAGCCCAGGATCCCATTTGCTTTCCGAGCTGCAGTCACACACTGCTGGCTCACGTTCAGCTTCTCATCCCTCGGGACCCCCAGGTCCTTCTGTGCAGGGCTGCTCTCAAGGATCTCCTTCCAGTCTCTATGGATGCCTGCCATTCCTCCGGCCCAAGTGCCAAACGCTGCCCTTGGCCGTGCTGAACCTCATCAGCTTCACCCTGCCCACCTTCCCAGCCTCTCGAGGTCCCTCTGAACGGCATCCCTTCCTTCCAGCCGCTCAGCTGGGTGTCATCAGCAAACCTGCTGAGGCTGCGCTCGCTTCCCCCATTGCTGGCGCTGATGAAGGCGTTACGGAGCACCGGGCCCAATGCAGAGCCCTGGGGGACGCCACTCGATCTCTTCAACGCCTTCCCAGTGCTCCCAGTGCTCTTCAGTGCCCCCAATATCCTCCCAGTGCTCCCAGTGCCCTCCTAGTGCCCCAATGCCTTCTCAGTCTCCTTCAGTGCCCCCCAGTGCTCTTCAATACCCCCCAGTGCCCCCCAGTACTCCCAGCACCTTCTCAGTGCCTTTCAAGCCCCCAGTGCTCCCAGTGCCCCCCAGTGCTCTTCAGTGCCCCCAATATCCTCCCAGTGCCCCCCAGTGCCCTCCTAGTGCCCCAATACCTTCTCAGTCTCCTTCAGTGCCCCCCAGTGCCCCCCCCAGTACTCCCAGCACCTTCTCAGTGCCTTTCAAGCCCCCAGTGCTCCCAGTGCTCTTCAGTGCCCCCAATATCCTCCCAGTGCCCCAATGCCTTCTCAGTCTCCTTCAGTGCCCCCAGTTCCCAGTGCTCTTCAATACCCCCCAGTGCCCCCCAGTGCTCCCAGTGCCCTTCAATGCCCCTCATTGCTTCCAGCGCCCTCCCAGTGCCTTCCAGTGCCCTTCAGTGCCCCCCAGTGCCCTCCTAGTGCTCCAATACCTTCTCAGTCTCCTTCAGTGCCCCCCAGTGCCCCCCAGTACTCCCAGCACCTTCTCAGTGCCTTTCAATGCCCCCAGTGCTCCCAGTGCCCCCCCGCACTCCCAATGAAGGCGTTACGGAACACCGAGCCCAACGCAGAGCCCTGGGGCCGCTCGTTACCGGGCTGCAGCCGGGCACGGAGCCGCCGCTGACCCCCGTTCACCCGCAGCCTCCCAGCCCGTTTCCCTGCCATCCGTCGCTCCGACGGATCCCAGCCGTTCCGGGTTGTTTTCCGCTCGCTTTGCGCTTAAAGACCGTCGTGAAAACAATTCGGGATTTGGTGCCCGCAGGGGGTGAAGCCTTTATGGCCGCGACGTCGGACGCCCTTTATGGGCTGCGGCATCGGCCCCAAACCCAAAGCAGCGCTGAGGCCGCAGCTTCGGTGCTTCGTGCGGCTCCTGGAACCGGGGATCGGCGACGGAGAAAAGGCAAAGCGGAGACAAACGGGCTGCGCGACGCCCCGCCCGAAGAAGCGGCGGGTTGGAAACCGGCCGGGCGGCGGTGATTAGCAGTTAATTATCGGTGCCTGAAGGCTTGCAGCGCGCTGCCAGCACTGCGGAGCTCGAGCCGTAGGAGAGCCGTAAGAGAGCCGTAGGAGAGCCGTAGGAGAGCCGTAGGAGAGCCGTAAGAGAGCCGTCGCTTGCGGCTCCCCGCAGGAAGAGATGAAGGAAAGTTCGCTTTCAGCCGGGAGCCACGCGCGTTTATCGGGGTGCGAGGTTCCCCTCCGCTGCTCGCGTTGCCGTTACCGAATTTTCACGGACGGCTTCGCCGCCCCAGGACGAGGAAACGCAGCTCCGATGGCCGGAGCGCCCCGAGCAGCGGCTGCGGGTTCGTGATTGATGGGGAGCCGGGGGGGGCTGCAAGGGGGAGCTGAGCTGGGGGTTACGGGGCGGCCCGCCTCTGATGTCCCACCGCCCCATTGGGGCGTCGCTCCGGACCCCGTGGGGAAACCCCTTCCCCCCCCCCCCGGCTCCCACCCCGAAGGGGTTAAACGGCCCCAAGTCGGGCCGGGGGGCGGTGAAGGGGGAGGGGCCTCGGGTGGGACCGATCCCTCCCTCCCGTTTCCTCCCCCGCCCGGGGGGGCGCTTCGGACGGGAAACGGCAGCGGCGGCGGGTGGATCGCGTTGTCCCCCCCCCCTCATTTCCCCCCCCCCCCCTCGGGACAAATCGCCTCCGAGCGCCGTGCGTGGCACCGCCATGAACCCACGCGGGGCCGTGGGGGGGCTCCTGAGGGTCCTGGGGCGGAGGGAAGCTCAGCCGGTACGGGGCGACGAGGGGGGGGGGAACGGGGAAGGGAGCGTGGGAACGGGGGGGGGGAGCCCCAGGCGGGACGGCGTTGGTGGGGCGAGCGTGGGGGGGGGGGGGCAAGGGGTCGTTACGTGGGGGGGGGGCGTAAGGGGGTCCCACGTCGGAGGTGCGGGTGGCGGAGCGGGGTGGTGGAGGGGGGGGGGCCGTGCGGGGTCGTGCGGATGGGACGAACGCGTGCGTCACACGCGGGGTGGGGACACGATGGGGACACGAGTGTTTGGGGAGCGGGGGGGGGGGGGGGAAATTCCACGGGGGTTGGGGACGCGTGTCGGGGGAGAGCGCTGTGTTGGGGGGGGTGGGGGCACGGCTGGGGTGTGGGGTGGCGACGGGTGGGCCGTGGTGGGGCAGATCTGTGGGGTGAGGGGTCAGGAATGGGGAGTGGGGGGCAGAACCGCAGATTGGAGCTGTGGGTGAAGGGGGGGTTGGGTCACTCCTCGGGTCGGGGCTCCTCAGGGGGCGGGGACACGCGTGGGGCGGGGGGGGGGGTCAACATTTGGGTTGGGGTCTCTCACCCCTATTGCTGCCATCCCATTTGCTGCAGCCCCACAGCGGCACAGGGAGAACTGCCCCCCTTTCCCCCCCCCCCCCCCATCCCGTGCCTCCCGTTTCCCACGCCTGTAGCCCCCCCCCTTTTCCCCCCCCCCACGGCCATTTCCTGGGCTGTGTCCGAACCGCTTCCTGCAGCGGGATGCGGCGCGGGGGGGTCGTGGGTCGGAGACACGGGGACGGGACGGGACGGGACGGGACGGCCATCCCCGAGCGCCGCATCCCCATCGCGTCCCCGCGTTCCCATGCTGCCCCCCCCCCCCTCGCAGCCCCCCCCGGCGCCGCCCCACACCTTCCAGGAGAAATCGTTCCGGAAGAGGTCGCGATGCTGCGCCGTCTGTCGGGACAGCGTGGGCGCCCAGGGGCTCCTCTGCCGAGGTGACGCAGCGCCCGGCCCCGTGTCCCCGCTGTCCCTCCGTCCCCGTGTCCCCCCCCCCGCCTCCACGACGTCCCCGCGTCCCTGCAGCCCCGGTGTCTCCGTGTCACCCAGGTCCTCGCCCTGTTTCCATCCCCACGTTCCCACGTCTGTAGGTCCCCGACGTCCCCCTGTCCCCAAACCCCGGTGTCCCCACACCCCTACACCCCCACGTCCCCGTATCCCGCTGTCCCACCCCCCCCACGTCCCCACATCCTCCCCCCTCGCTGCCGCCCTCCAGCCGCGGGCTCTGGGGGCAGCAGAGGTGACACCCCGATGTCCCCGCTGTGTCCCCACAGTCTGCAAGATCGTCTCCCACAAGCGCTGTGAAGCCAAGGTAAGGGCTGGGGGAGAGGGTGAATTTGGGGGGGGGGGGACACGTGGTTGCCCAAGGGGTGACATTTGATGGGCCGCCCCAACACCGTCCCCTTCTGATCCCCGGAGTCATGGGGACGTGGTTGGGGGGGCCGGGCCCACGTCTCCATCCACATCCCCACGTCTCCATCCACGTCTCCATCCACGTCCCCACGTCCCCATGACGTCCCTCTGTCCGTCCATCCCCCCCCCTTCACCCCCCCCCCCCAGTGCTTGGCTGTGGGCCAGGGGCTGCAGCTGGACAAACAGCAGACAGACAGACGGACGGACGGACGTGGGCAGGGGGGAGGAGGAGGAGGAGGAGAAAGAGGGGCAGGAGGGGCAGCAGTGCCCCATGGCTCTGTGCCCCCCAGGGGGGTCGGGGTGGGAGACGCAGGGGGAACATTTGTGGGGCTGGGGTCCCACTTATGAGGCTGAGGTCCTGCTATGGGGCCAGGTTTTCTCTCTGCTGCTCTGCCCCACAGGTGACGGCCCCGTGCCATCCTCCGCCTCCTCCTGAGCTGGTAAGTTTGGGGCTGGCACCCAGCCCTGCCCCACAGCACCCACAGCAGCCCTGAGCTCTGTGTGCCCCACAGCGGAGGAACACGGCGCCAGCGAGGCACGGCGAGAGGCTGGTGAGGGGGGGGGGGGGGGGGGGGGCAAGTGGGGCTGGGGTTGGGGTGGGATTGGGGTTGGGATCAGGATGGAATTGGAGTTGGGGTGGGATTGGGGTTGGGATCGGGGTGGGATTGAGATTAGGATCGGGATGGAGTTGGAGTTGGGGTGGGGTTGGGATTGGGCTGGGGGTGGGGTTGGGATCAGGGTGAGATTGGGTTTGGGATTGGGATCGGGGTGGGGTTAGGGCTGGGATTGGGATGGAGTTGGGGTTGGGATCGGGGTGGGATTGGGGTTGGGATGGAGGTGGGGTTGGGATTGGGGTGGAGATGGTGTTGGGGTTGGGATCAGGGTGGGATTGGGGTTGGGATTGGGATGGAGTTGGAGTTGGGATGGGGTTGGGGTTGGGGTTGGAGTGGGATTGAGGTTATAATTGGGATGGAGTTGGAATTGGGATGGAGGTGGAGGTGGGGTTGAGGGTGGGATTGGGGTTAAGGTTGGGATTGGGATGGAGTTGGGGTTGGGACTGGGGTGGAGGTGGAGGTGGGGCTGGGACCGGGGTGGGATTGAGGTTAGGATCGGGATGGAATTGGAGTTGGGTTGGGATTGAGTTGGGGTTGGGATCGGGGAGGGGTTGGGGTTGGGGTGGGGTTGGGGTTGGGATTGGGATGGAAGTGGAGTTGGGTTGGGATGGAGTTGGGATGGAGGTGGGGTTGGGATTGGGGTGGAGGTGAGATTGGGATCAGGGTGGGATTGGGGTTGGGTTGGAATGGAGTTGGGGTTGGGATTGGGATCGGGATGGAGTTAGGATTGGGTTGGGGTTGGGGTTGGGTTAGAATGGAGTTTGGGTTGGGATTGGGGTGGAGGTGGAGTTGGTGTGGGGTTGAGGTTGGGGTGGGATTGAGGTTAGGATGAGGATGGAGTTGGAGTTGGGTTGGGATTGGGATGGAGTTGGGGTTGGGTTGGGCTGGAGTTGGTGTTGGGATCGGGGTGGGGTTGGGGTTGGGATTGGAGTGGGATTGAGGTTATAATTGGGATGGAGTTGGAGTTGGGGTGGAGGTGGGGTTGGGATTGGGGTGGAGGTGGGGTTGGGGGTGGGATTGGGTTTGGGGATCGGGGTTGGGTTTGGGATCGCGATGGAGTTGGGGTTGGGTTGGGGTTGGGGTTGGGTTGGAATGGAGTTGGGGTTGGGATTGGGGTGGAGTTGGTGTGGGGTTGAGGTTGGGGTGGGATTGAGGTTAGGATGAGGATGGAGTTGGAGTTGGGTTGGGATTGGGATCAGGGTGGGATTGGGGTTGGGATTGGGATGGAGGTGGAGTTGGGATTGGGGTGGAGGTGGAATGGGGGTGGGAATTGGGATCAGGGCGGGATTGGGGTTGGGATTGGGATCAGGATGGAGTTGGGGTTGGGTTGGGCTGGAGTTGGTGTTGGGATCAGGGTGGGATTGGGGTTGGGATTGGGATGGAGTTGGAGTTGGGATTGGGGTGGAGGTGAAATTGGGGTGGGAATGGGGATCAGGGCGGGATTGGGGTTGGGATTGGGATCGGGATGGAGTTGGGGTTGGGGTCGGGGCCGGACTCAGCGCTCTGTGCCCCCCAGGACGGCGCCCTGCCCCCCAGTGCCCCCCGGCAGCATCGCTCCCTGCCCAGGTGCCGGGGTTGGGGGGCTCTGCGGGCGCCGTCCCTCTCGCTGTCCCTTCAGCCCCATCCCTGGGTCCCCCCCCCCTGCCCCCCAGCCTGCAGCTGGACTCCACATCCCCGTAACCCCATAACCTCTCAATCCCACAACCTCGTGACCCCGTGACCCCACATATACTCTCCATGACCCCACACATCCCCCCATGACCCCACCTTTACCCCCGTGACCCCACGACCCCCCCCATGACCCCACACATCCCCCCACAACCCCACAAATGCCCCCTTGACCCCAGATACACCCCCATGATCCCATTCATCCCCCCACAACCCCGTGCATCCCCCCGTGACCCCATGCATACCCCAATGACCCCCTGCATCTCGCCATGACCCCTCAAATACCCCCATGATCCCACACATCCCCCCACGACCCCACACATACCCCAATGACCCCCTGCATCCCCCCTTGACCCCACAAATCCCCCCTTGACCCCACAAATACCCCCATGACCCCACACATCCCTCCACAACCCCACACATCCCCCCATGACCCCACAATCCCCCCCGCGACCCCAGATATCCCCCCACCATCCCATCCATCCCCCCATGACCCCACACATACCCCAGTGACCGCCTGCATCCTGCCATGACCTCACAAATCCCCCCATGACCCCACGCATCCCCCGATGACCCCCTGCATCCCCCCTTGACCCCACAAATCCCCCCATGACCCCACACATACCCCAATGACCCCCTGCATCCCCCCTTGACCCCACAATCCCCCCCGCGACCCCAGATATCCCCTCACCATCCCATCCATCCCCCCATGACCCCACACATACCCCAGTGACCCCCTGCATCCCCCCATGACCCCCTGCATCCCCCGATGACCCCCTGCATCCCCCCTTGACCCCACAAATCCCCCCTTGACCCCACAAATACCCCCATGACCCCACACATCCCTCCACAACCCCACACATCCCCCCATGACCCCACAATCCCCCCCGCGGCCCCAGATATCCCCCCACCATCCCACCCATCCCCCCATGACCCCACGCATACCCCAATGACCCCCTGCATCCCGCCATGACCCCACAAATCCCCCCATGACCCCACAAATACCCCCATGACCCCACAAATACCCCAGTGACCCCCATATCCCCCCACAACCCCACCCATCCCCCCTTGACCCCACAAATCCCCCCATGACCCCACGCATCCCCCGATGACCCCCTGCATCCCCCCACGACCTCCCCACGACCCTCCTTGTCCCCCCACGACCCCGTGACCCCGCCGCCCCCCCCCCCCCCAGGCCGCCCCCCCCGGCCCCCCCCGCGGAGCTGAGCTACGTGACGGAGCGAATCATCGCCGTGCGCTTCCCGGGGGGGGGGGACGAGCGGCTCTTCGGTGCCCACCTCCGAGATGTGGCGGCGCTGCTGCGCGCCAGGCACCGCGACGGGTACACGGTGAGATGGGGGACACGGGGACACGGGGAGAGATGGGGACGGGGGGACGTGGGGACAGGAGGACACGGGGAGATGGGGGACAGGGGGAGATCGGGGGCGGGGGGATGTGGGGAGATTGGGGACGGGGGCAGATGGGGACACGGGGACAGGGGGAGGTAGGGGGATTGGGGACAGGGGGAGAGATGGGGACAGGGAGGGAGATTGGGGACAGGGGGATGTGGGGGGATGGGGACAGGGAGGGAGATTGGGGACATGGGGACAGGGGGACAGGGAGAGATGGGGACAGGGGGAGATTGGGGACATGAGGAGGTGGGGAGATGGGGACATAGGGATATGGGGACAGGGGGACACAGGGACGTGGGGAGATGGGGGACATGGGGACACAGGGAGGTGGGGAGATGGGGACAGGGGAAATGGGGACAGGGGGAGATGGGGACACAGTGAGATGGGGGCAGGAGGACACGGGGAGATGGGGGACAGGGGGACGGGGAGATCGGGGGCGGGGGGACGTGGGGAGATTGGGGACGGGGGCAGATGGGGACACGGGGACGGGGGCAGATGGGGACACGGGGACAGGGGGAGGTAGGGGGATTGGGGACAGGGGGAGAGATGGGGACAGGGGACACGGGGACAGGGGGACGTGGGGAGATTGGGGACAGGGGGAGAGATGGGGGACAGGGGGAGATGGGGGACAGGGGGATGTGGGGGGATGGGGACAGGGAGGGAGATTGGGGACATGGGGACAGGGGGACAGGGAGAGATGGGGACAGGGGGAGATTGGGGACATGAGGAGATGGGGAGATGGGGACATAGGGATATGGGGACAGGGGGAAGGGGGGACGGGGAGATGGGGAGATGGGGACAGGGGGAGATGGGGACACAGTGAGATGGGGGCAGGAGGACACGGGGAGATGGGGGACGGGGACAGGGGAAGATCGGGGGCTGGGGGACGTGGGGAGATTGGGGACGGGGGCAGATGGGGACACGGGGACAGGGGGAGGTAGGGGGATTGGGGACAGGGGGACAGGGAGAGATGGGGACAGGGGGAGATTGGGGACATGAGGAGGTGGGGAGATGGGGACATAGGGATATGGGGACAGGGGGAAGGGGGGACGGGGAGATGGGGACAGGGGGACACAGGGACGTGGGGATATTGGGGACAGGGGGACATGGGGACACAGGGAGGTGGGGAGACGGGGACAGGGGGAGATTGGGGACATGGGGAGGTGGCAACACAGGGAGATGGGGACAGGGGGACAAGGGACGGGGAGGTGGGGAGATGGGGACATAGGGATATGAGGACAGGGGGAAGTGGGGACAGGGGGAGATGGGGACACAGGGAGGGGGGGGAGATGGGGGACAGAGGGAGATGGGGGACATGGGGAGGTGGCGACACGGGGAGATGGGGACAGGGGGACAAGGGACGGGGAGGTGGGGGAGATGGGGACATAGGGATATGAGGACAGGGGGAAGTGGGGACAGGGGGAGATGGGGACACAGGGAGGTGGGGACGGGCTGTGGGGTCGGCACCGGGATGCAGCGGGGACAGAAAACGGAGCATCTGTGGAGCCTGGATGTGGGGGTCTTTGGGGGGACGGGACGGAGATGGGAGACGTGGGGGTGCGATGGGGACGGGGGGTCCTTGGGGACAGGAGTGGGGACGGGACGCGGGGTTACATAGGGACAAAAGGGGGGGGAAGGGGGGGTCCTTGGGGAGGGGGCAGCACGAGGGGGGCTGAGTGCCAGCATCTCCTCCACCGCAGCTCTTCAACCTCTCGGAGAAGCGCCACGACCTCGTCCGTCTGCACCCCGCGGTCAGCACCGGGGGGAGGGGGGGGCTGGGGGTCCCGGGGGGAGCGGGGTCCCTCGGGGGGGGCGAAGCGCGGGGTTCCAGCGGGGTCCCGGGGGGGGGGTTGGGGTCTGAGGGGGGGTCGGGGCCGCGGTTCACGCCGT
>NW_027638801.1:0-32618 GCF_951394365.1 Tetrao urogallus | reverse complement strand
GCTCCACCATGGTGCAGTGCCACGATAAGCAGCGTGGCCACGTGGCCTTTCCTTGTGGCTTTGTGTGCCCGTGAGGCCGTCCCCACGGCGCAGTGGGACCGTGAACCACCGCCTGCTTGGGCACGTGGCTGCCCTGAGCACCTGGAGGTGCCGTGGAAACCAATTTGGAGCAGGGGTGACTCCGTTCCTGGGATTTTGGGGATGGGAGCGCGGTGCAGCCGGCGCCTCGCCCCTCCACCAGTAGCTGCGGCAAACTGGTTTACTGGTTTCCAGCCGGGAGCTCAGATCAGCTGCCAAAGCATCAGAGCCGCTCGCCGGGAATGGCGGGGGGGGGGCTGGAAGGGGGGGGGGGGGAGTGAGGGAAGGTTGCAACACACTTTCAATTCTCCCATCTGCTGAGCATTGTTTGGGAAAAACAATGGGGCCGTTCTTTAAGTGCAACCTTGGGGAGCGCCTGGCTTTCCCCGCGCTGTGCCCGCCGAGCCAGGACCTCGCTGCTTCTGCCCGCCCTAATTTTAAATAGATAAAAATAGATCCTGTTTTTTTTTTTCCTTATATGCGATTTATGGACAGGAGCGCTCGTTAGGGCAGGATGAGGCCCTCAGCTCTGCGGCATCACCTTGAACTTGGGCTGCGCACCATAAATTTGCCGCCGTGCTGCCCGGCCGTAATTCTCCCTCCTTTCTCCTCCTCCAGGAGCCCCAAGTGTGCAGAGCCGCGAGGAACAAAGCCTGATGTGAGCAGGGAATCGCTCCGTGTGTTGCCTTTTCCCTCCCTGCGCCGGGCTGCCCAGCGAGGATGCTCTCATCCTCCACCTCAGAGCTTTTTCTCCCTGCACCCTGGCCACATTCCCTCGGTTCCCTTTGGTGCAGCCCTGGTGTGATTCAGTGGCAAAGGAGCACCTCTGGGTGCCCAGTGCTGTGAATTAAATGGGCGCCCACCCCTCTGTGCCATTTAGCATTGATGCGTGGCTTGTGCACCTGGGCGCAAAGTGGAGCACAATATCCCCTGCCTAGATGGTGGTGGTGGCACAGCCCAGGGTGGCACTGAGCACGGTGTGCCCAGCTTGCTCGCTGTGCCCAGTGCCAGGACCCCAGTGCTTGGTGCAGAGCCGTGGGGAAGGTGACGGTGTCGGTGCTGTGGGTCTCCCTGCATGGGAAGAACAGATGTGCTGTTGGGTCTCGCCGTGAATCTGAATGCCTGGGAGACAGAGGGACACGTGTGCCCCATCCCTGCAGCCAGGCCGAGGGCCACAGGCACGACCCTGTGTCTGTGAGCAGCGTGTTGCTACTGGGGAGCCGTGAGTTTGGGGTTTCTCCCGTGGGGTGCAGCAGGCACGTCAGAGCCGTGTTGGTGCCTCGGTTTTGCTGGGTAGGGCCAGCAGTGCGTGGCGTCACCAGCGCTGGGTGACATCCCAGAGGGGAACCCGAGACGCCGCGTGCACACAGCAGTTGGGTGGAGGTGCCCTGCCGGGGTCTGGTTTGCACGCTTCGAATGAGCACCAGGAAAAAGCTGAGCCCCTTTGGGGGTGGGGAGGGGGGACAGAGCGGAGGATGGAGCCACGGGGGTCCCCGCAGGCATCCCTCTGCTGGGTCCCAGCTTGCAGCAGGCACGCGGCCACCTCGCCATCCGTCACGTCGGCCCCGGGCAGGCATCCCCCGCGGCCGCGCCGCGCCGTGCCAGCTTGGCCGGCACCCAGCGCCCTGCACCGCCGCCAAGCCCCTGTGCTTCCCAAGTCCTGGCGAGGAGCTGGGAAAGGATCCCGCTGCCCAGGTGCGGGGAGCACGGGGCGGGCCGTGCCAAGGATTGATTTCTCAGTTAACTCGCCGCTGCTTTCAAAGCGCATTAATCCGCCCGTCACCTGCCAGCAGCCATCCGTAATCGGCGTTTTGGGCAAAATCCCCGGCTCTGAGCTGGGCATTCCCCTCCTGGCTGTGGAGCCGGCACCCAGCCCTCCCTCTGACCCCTCGACTTTGTGGGGTTTTCTTATTTTTTTGTAGAAAAAGGGGCTCGTGTTTTGTTTTTTGAGACGTTTTCTGCTCTCCTTGCGAAGGGCCCCTCTGTGCCGAGAGAACGCTATTTGAGCGGCCGCCGTCCAAAAAAAACCCCCAACATGTTTCTGATCACCAAAACCCAAGAAATATTTTTACTTTCAAAGGAAAAAAAAAAAAAAAAAAGAGAGAGAGAGAGAGAGAAAGAAAGAAAGAAAGGAGAGGGAGAGAAATGTTGATTTTCCACCCAGACGTTTCCTTTCTTCCCCAAACCGAGAGGCGCCGCTCCCTGCGCCGGGGGCTCCTCTTTGGGTACCCCAAAGCTCCCCGGCTCTGTCCCTGGGTTGGCGCCGTGTCCCTGCAGTCCCCCATGCTTTGGGGAAAGTGAGACGGCGAGCGGTGTAAGGCGAGCCGCGAAATCTCCTTTGGTAACCTGTGCGCCAGGACGGGCGGGCGCGCGGCGTGAATACCAATGAGGGGAAAAAGTGCAGAGTAAAGGGTTTTGGATGGAAATGGCATCGCAGGAGGAGGAGAAGCCGGGAGCCAGCGAGGATGCTGGAAGTGTGTGGGTGCGTGTGGGTGTGCACGTGCGCCCTGGCATCGTTGTGACCGTCCCCGTGTCGGCGCTGCGTCCCCGCGGTGCCCCGTGGGGTCACCCCAAAGCCGTGTGTGGCTGAAGGGGAACCACTCCTCTTCCTCCCCTGATTTTTCGGATCAAAGTCTCCGGGGGCAGAGAAGCGGGGCCTGTGTGAGCAGAGCTGCTGGCAGCAAGCCACCCCGCCGCCTTCCCGGAGAGTTTGTTAAACAAATTTCTCTTAATTGCACGAGGCAAGGAGCGAGTCGTCGTCGGATGGAAAAAAAGAGGGGGGAAAAAAGATGGGGAAATTCCCCTCTGCTCAGCTACCCCGAGCAGCACGTTTTGGCTGCGGGGTGTCCTGGGGTCACCCGCTGCCTTGCAGCCCATTCTGCTGTTGGGAATGGTCCTCTGTGAGTGTGTGCAGCCTTTGAAATTGAAACCCGACGGTGCAGTGAGCACAGAGAGGGATAAAAGCTCAGCGCTGCGGCGGCGTAATCTCTTTACCAGGTCTGGGCCGTGCCGGACCCATAAGGGAAGGAGCAGGGCTCCCGCTGAGGTCATGGCTATAGATAGATAGCCCTCAGCCCTAGATGTGTGCAGCGCTGCTGCATCGCTTTGGCTCTGCCAGCAGCTCCCCAAAATGGGGAGAGCTGTGGGGAACGCAGTGCTTGCGGGGGTCCTGCACCCATGGCTGTGCACAGAGGCTGTCCTCAGCCCCATTGCAGAGCACCTTTCTCCATCTGTTTCCTGCTGGGTTTAGCTGTGCAGATGCTCCTGAGCAAAAGGCGCGTGCAGGGGGATGCAGGGCTGCACCCGTGGGTGCTGTGCAGAACCCCATACACCAGAAATGGCAGCACCCAGGTTGGTTTGCAGGACGGGGCTGTGCTCTGCGCTCAGCTCCTTTGGGAGCACCCGGGTTGCCTCGTGGGGTGGGGCCGTGCTCCCCCTTGCACCCAGCTCCTTTGGGAACACAGAGATGTGGCTGCATCCCCACAACCCCATACGTGGCCCCATTCCCAGCCCCACTCCCTGCAGTGGGTGCTGGCACTGAGGGTGCCCCGCGGTGCCGGAGCGCCGGGGTGGCTCGGAAAGGCGTTGTCGATGCGGGGCACTAAAAATAGAGAGCCATACTGGGATCTTAATGGGACTTTGTGGGAAACCTGGAAACATTTTCTCATCCCCATAAATGAGTCCAGATGCATTAGCGATGACTGCATCGCATCCTGAGGTGCCGCCGGAGGAAAGCGGGACGCGCTCGCGAGCTCCTCGCCCAGCGGTGGTGGAGTGGGAATGCTGGGGGTGGGGGGCGTGCAGTGCCGCAGTGCCATCAGCGCGGGGTTCCCGAAGCCCCGCACTGGGGCAGCACTGCCTCACCCCATCGCAGGGCCGTGGTGCTTGGGGACGCCCAGCCCACGTGGGTTTCCTTCCCTTGGGCACCGCAGCGGCTGACGGGGACGTTGGCCCCGCTCGGGGACCTCGGACTCCTGCGGGTGATGGATTGGGGCCAGGCTGGGCAAGGGGCCCAGTGCTGGTGGCCCGTGGATGCCCCGTCACGAGGCAGGCTGGCACTGTGGTGTGGCAGTGTCACTTAGTGGTGACAGCGGTGTGCTGGGCGCTGAGGAGCCACCGGTGCGTTCTGCCCCAGGAGGGAAGATTTTACGGAGTGCGGTGCCTCAGTTTCCCCATCTCCACACACCCTTGCGCCCCTCCCAGCCCTGTCTCCAAGCAGGACTGCGTCCCCAACCCCTGGCGTGACACGCAGGAGCTGGAGCTGAGCGTGGCCAGATGGGACACAGGCACTGGGAGGGGGGGCCGGGGGGCCGTGAACTCTTCACCGCGGCCAATCCTCCTGCGAGGTCGCCGGCCGCGCCGCGAAAGGCCGGGGTTATTTTTAAGCAGTGACAGGCTGCCAGCGCGAGGCTGGGTTTGCTGGGGGGGGGGGGGGGGGGGGGGCACACTGTGGGCACCCCAGGGAGGGGCAGGTGTTGAGCTGAGTGTGATGGAGCTGGGGGGGGGGGGGATTGCACCCTTTGGATGTGCGGTGATGTGTGTGTTGGGGGGCATAGAGCCCTCGCAGTGTGGGCATCCATGTGAGGGAGTTGGGGACCCCCTTGGCACCTCCACGCCTTTATCGGGGTGGGAGAGGAGGGAAATAATCTCCCTTGAAAGGCCAGGAGGGAGCAAGAAGGGCTAAAAATACAGTGGGAGGGAAATAAAACCTCCTGCGTCAGGGGCTAAAGCTGGGCTGAGAGCCCCACGCTGCCCGGGGGGGGGGGGGGGGGGGGCACGGGATGCTGGGGGGGCACTGCTGCCAGCGCTCCCAGTGCCAGCCCTCAGTCCCTCCTGCCTCAGTTTCCCTGTGTCAGGCAGCAATGCTGGCCTGTCTGCACACAGCCTCCGTCTCCGTGTCACATCCTGGGGGGCCCGGGGGGGTCCAGCGCTGCCCCAGCTGACGCAGGGCCGGGTGGAGGAGCTGGCAGGCTCGTTGGCAATCCTTTTTTTTTTTTCTTCTTCTTTTTATTTTTCCAGTTCCATAAAACATTTCCCTTCGTCTCAGCTCCAGGGACGGGGGCGGGGAGGGGGGGGTTGGCTGGGAAGCCACGTGGCTGCAGAGCTGGCGTCCACGGGACACTTCTGAGGATGGGGGGGGGAAAGGGGGGGGAATGCATTTCCTTGGTG
The DNA here is from genome assembly GCF_951394365.1 of Tetrao urogallus. Lineage (NCBI taxonomy): Eukaryota > Metazoa > Chordata > Aves > Galliformes > Phasianidae > Tetrao > Tetrao urogallus. Next base: position 27,371 of record NW_027638801.1, on the reverse strand, counting down.
TGTCCCCACTGCTCGTCCCTTGCGGGTGCCATGCCTCAGTTTCCCCATCCTCATCCTTAGGGGCAGGGATGTGGCTGAGCTGTTTGCTCCCTCACCCCTCGGGGGTGGCACCTGGGGGTACCTGGGGGTACGGGGACACCTGGGGCTGCTCCGCTTGGCGCACGTCCGTGCAGTGCTGGCACCTGAGCCCGGGGCTGCAAAGAGAGCTGCTTTTCTTCCTGCTGTTTTCCAAAGCAACTGGCAAGTTTGCCGCTGCCGTGGCCTCCCGTGACCCAGGGAAGCTCCCGGCCCCACAGCACCTGCGCCGGCATCGCCGCCCGCCCCAGCACGTAGGCGCGAGCACCGGCATCGCTCGGGGGCTGCTGCAGCCCTGGGGGGGGGTATGGGCTTCAAAGGAGGCAGTGGGGCGTTTGGGGTTAAGGAATGGGGTGCTGGGGTGCCACGGGGTTAGCACGTGTTGGGGTTAGCATATAGCAGGTTTGGGGATGCTGGTATCCCACCCACAGCATCCCTGCCTGCGCTGGTGTCTGCGCGCTGCTGCTGAGTTGAGGTGGTTGATGGAGCGTTTTGTGCCTTTCGTTGTCCGTATGTCCATCCTGGATGAATCCATCCTGCCCTTGGGATGCTGGGCTGCATCCCGACCCCGCGGTCTGCGCGCTCCCACCTTTGTACCGTGCCTATGTGGTGCCACCAGAGCAGGGACGGGGGCAGTGGGCTCTGCATGGGCACAGGGCGCTGCTGGGAGCTGGCCCTGCGTCCTCCTGCAAGCCCCGGCGTGGGCTGTGAGCGTTTTGCAAGCACGGGGCCGGGTCGTCCCCACCCCAGAGCAGGGAGAGACGGGGACAGAGCGGCTGTCACAGCGTGTTCTGCCCCGGGCACCTCCGGCTGCGGTGGCACGGCGCGTTCCATCCCCACCGAGCTCTGTGTCCCAGCCCCTGCTTGGAGTGGCAGTGAGGGGCTCCCTTTGTCCTCAAGCTCAGGAGGCACTGCTCGTGTCCACCGCTGTCTCGTGGCCCTGCTTGCACCACACGCCCATCCTGCATCCTCTTTGGGGCTGATTTCGGGGCGCACTCCATGGGGAACCCCCCCTGCCTGCGCCATCTCAGAGCATCCAGCTCTTCCCCACCCGCTGGCCCCGCTTGGCGAACGCGTGCAGCCTTTGTCCTCTCCTCTGGTTTGATTCTGAAGACGCTTTGGGCGTTGGTTTGTGCAGCACACAGCATCCAGCGTGCCTCAGTTTCCCTCCCGGCCGCTCACCTGCACCAGGACCTGCAGAGCCGGCCGGGAAGCTCGGCTGCACCGTGCCGGAGAGCAGCAAAAATTATGAATAAGCTCTCATTAATAAATACTTGATGATGAATCCAAATAGATTTCCTCCTCTGGAGCAATTATTGTAAAATGGGCTCTAATACGTTGCAGGGACGGCCCCGAGAAAGGTTGGGTGCATTTCAGGGACTAAGTGCCTTCCTTCAATGCACTCTAATGAGCACTTTCAAATCATTTGCATCTGTCTCAGCAACAGGTCTCATTACCAGGTTAACTTATTACCGAGCGCCGTTGCTGTGAACAGTTAATAAGCGGCTACCGGAGGCCTCGCCGCGCGTTCGTGGGGAAACCAACAGCAGGGCGAGCGCAGGGAGCATCTCCCATCTGCACCGTGGTTTGCAGGCAGCCACGACTGGGATTTTGGGGAATAGGGGAGCGTGGTGCATCCCCTGCTCGCAGCGGGGTTCCTGCAGGGCACGGCGCAGAGCGCAGCGTGCCAGCCCCTGCCCGGGCTCGTCCGGCCGCGGGGATGGGGAGCTGGCAGCCGCAGAGCCGGCAGCGTTGTTGAGGTGTGTGGTTGGCTGGCGGAGAGGCTGAGCATCCTTTAATAACACCAACCCTGTGTGGTCTGCGCGGGGCCGAGGTGCTGCCTGCGCGTCCCGCACCGCGATGGGCGACTCGCCGTCACCGTCACTCCCGTCCCAACTCCTCCTCCTCCCCCTCCCCCCCATGCAAACTGCTCGGGAATTTCTGAGGAAACGTGGGGTTTTGGTGCCTTTTTTTTTTTTTTTTTTCATCGGAAAATTCAGAGCTCACAGAGCTCAACCTGTTTGGACGAGGTGCTCGTGCAAGGGATCCTCAGATCGCCGTGCTGTGATGCCGCCGTGCCATAGAACCTGTGCCACAGTGCCCGTGCCACGGGTGCCCATGCCGTGATACCCATGCTGTAGTGCTGGTGCTGCAGTGCACGTGCCGTGGTGCATCCTGTGCCGTGGTGCCGTGCTGCTCGTGCCATAGTGCTTGTGCTCTGGTGCCCATCCTGCAGTGCCTGTGATCCCTGGGCTGTGATGCCCAGTGCTTGGCGTGTGGCATGGCATTGCCCACCCTCCCATGTGCAGGAAGGGTGGCCCCCCCCGCCCAGTGACACATCCCTGGGTGGCACAGTGCATCCCCCTCTTTCTCCAGGGTGGAAGGCACCTCGCTGTGCTGCTAATCCCAACACGGCGTGCCCAGCACCACACAGGGCATCCATCCATCTGTCCATCCATCCATCCATCCATCCATCCATCCGTCCATCCATCCGTCCATCCATCCCAGATGGGCACTGGGATGGAGCCAAGGTTTGCCTTGCCTCGGTTTCCCCTTCCTGCAAACACTCCCCTGCCTGGAAGGGCAGTGTGGGGGGGCCTGGTGCCGGCAGCACCCCGGTGCCAGCAGCACCCCGACGCGGGCGGCTCCTCCTCGGGTTGCGGGGCTTTACAAGCCCGGGCTGGAAGGGCCCCAAGAACAGACTCTGCTGCCAGATTCCCGGCCGGAAATGCCCTGAGAACAGCCTTGTCTGTGGTATTGCAGCATGTCTCTGCTTCCCAGCCCAGCAAATGAAAAACAACAGGGGAAAAAGTTAACCAGCCCCGTGCCGGCGCTGCGTCGTGCCGCTGTGAGGCGGCGGGCTTCAGGGTGACCCTGGGGGTCCCCAACGTCAAGCAGCGGGGACCTGGGAACCACAACCGCGGTGTCCCCGAACTGTCCCGGGTGCCAGGGGGACGCAGCTCCCTGCTGGGACGGCAGTGAGCCTTGGCTGTCCCCAGGCGCGGCGTCCCCCCGGCTGTCCCTGTGCCCCCGCCTGGCCCCGCTAAAGCAGCTTAGCTGGATGCAGCATCCCCGTGTGGGATAAGCTGGGCGGGAGGGAAAGTTGGCGCGGGGCTGATCGGCTTTGGGTCCGGCTCTTGGCTCGCCCTAATCCCGCCGTGGTGCCTGTGGGGTGATCGCTGGCCATCGTCACCCTGCAGTGGGACCATCCGGAGGGCGCCGAGCGTCCCCTGTCCCCGTTCACAGTGCTCCCTCCCTGCTGTCCCTGCAGTGGGACAACGCCAGTGCCCTCCGGCTGCCCCTGCCCGGGGTGTTGGCAGGGCTGGGGTATGGCAGCAATTTGTAGGGCTTGCCTGGATAACCGGCCACCAAGGAAGATCGGCCGCCCACCGCCCCGGCCAAGTATTGTTTTTGGAACTTGCTGCTTCTTTTTTCGGCTCCTGTCTTACTTTTCTTTGACCTTCTTCCCTGATTTAAGACACATGCCCAGCCCTTGCCCAGCTGCAGTGAATTAGCGGCTGCTGCTGGGGAGGGAACCAGACCCTGCGGCCACGCGGGGCTGCGGACGTCCCAGGAACAGGCGGCAGGGGCGAGTCCATGGGCAGGATGAGTCCTATGGGCAGGATGGGGTCCTGTGGGGAGAGTGGGATCCTAGGGACTGGATGAGTCCTGTGGGCAGGATGGGATCCTGGGGGTGGATGAGGTTCTGTGGGCAGGATGAATCCTGTAAGCAGGATGGGAATCCTGTGGTCAGGGTGTATCCTGTAGACAGGATGGATCCTACAAGCAGGAGGATTGCCATGGGCAGGATGGGATCCTACGGGTGGGATGTGATCCCATGGGCAGGAAGGGGTCCTGTGGGTGGGATGTGATCCCATGAGTGGGATGGGATCCTACGGGTGGGATGTGATCCCAAGGGCAGGATGGATCCTACGCACAGGATGGATCCCTTATGGGTTATGAAGGGCCAGACCTGTGCTAATGCTGTTGGGGTTGGCAGGGGGAAAAAAGTGGATCTGGAGTAGGGGCCATCAGCTTCCAGGGTGAGATTGTGCTGGAAAATAATTGGGTTTGTGCACTGGGGAGACTTTTGGGGTTGGTGGTGCTGTGCTGGTGGGCTGTGCTGGGTCGGGGGACAGCGGGGGCAGTGCTGGGGCAGTGGGGCCGGTGTGGGGCTGCTGTGGGGCTGCTGTGGGGCTGAGGCTCCGTGCTGGAGCAGGGAGCAGTGGGGTCGCTTGGGGACAGGGCTGCGGTGGCCGAGGCGCAGCTCCTCCCGGCTGCACTGAGACCCTGCGCTCTGCTTCGCCCTTTCGTCGCTGCGATTGCAGTCGGGAGGGAAGCAAGAAAATCAGGGGAGGAGGAGATGATTTTTGAAGGGTTTGGTGGCCGCGCTTTGCCGCCTCCCAGCTGGGATTTGGGGCGCGGGGGCCGTTCCCAATGCAAACCCAAGCACGGATTTTTCCGAACTGGGAGAATCGGATGCGGGAAGGAGGGGCTGTGGAGATGGATGCACTTTCCTTGTTTTCTTTCGGGGACGGACTCGTCCAGCAGCCAAATGGAAAAAGACAGTCAGAGCACGCATTGCTCACCGGGCCTCGCGCCAGCAGCCGGGCTGCCCAGAACTGGGGCAAACTGGGGGGAGTTCCCTCGCGCCGGGGGGAGCCCCGCCGTGCCGCCCCATGCCCACGCCACACGGCAGCCCGGGTGCTGGGAGATGCTTGGCATCTGGGTGAGGTGTGGGGTGGCCCCCGTGGCTCCGTTGCACCCTGGGCAGGATTTATGGGGACGGGGAGTGATGTCTGTGCCCCCCTTGGCATCGCAGTGGCGTCGGGGTCCCTGTCCCTGTGGTGGGCATGCGCCATGTCCCTGCCCTGTGGGTGCTGGCTGGATGGGGACGTGGCACAGCGTGGCCCCACAAGTGGTCATGGTGGGTTTGGGGACATCTGGTGCGTCCCAAGCATGGCCCCGCAAGAGGCCGAGGGTTGGGTTGGAGACACCAGGCCTGTCCTTGTCATAGCCCCACAGGTGGCTGAAGATGGGTTTAAGGACACTGGGTCTGTCCTCAGAAGTGGCCATGGGAGAGTTTGGGGACATTAAGTTTGTCCCCATTGGAGCCCCACAAGTGGCTGGGGTTGGGTTTGGGACACCAGATCCGTCCTTGGTGGGGCTCTACATGTGGCCAAGAGCGGGTCTGGGGACACCAGGTCTGCCCCATTTGTGCTCTACAGGTGGCTGGGGTTAAGTTTGGGACACCAGTTCTGCCCCAATGGGGCTCTACAGTTGAGTTTGGAGATGCTGTGTCTGACCCCGGTGTGGCCCTACAAGTGGATACGGTTGGGTTTAGGGACGCTGGGCCTGGCCCCATAAGTGGCCAGGGGTGGGTTTGGGGGCCTGTCCCCGTCGTGGCCCTACAAGTGGATGAGGTTGGGTTTGGGGTCGCGTTCCGGGGCGCTGGGGGTGACGCGCTGTCTCTGTGCCCCACAGGATGAGTTCCACCCCTTCATCGAGGCGCTGCTCCCCCACGTGCGGGCCTTCGCCTACACCTGGTTCAACCTGCAGGCCCGCAAGCGCAAGTACTTCAAGAAGCACGAGAAGAGGATGACGAAGGACGAGGAGCGGGCGGTGAAGGACGAGCTGCTGAGCGAGAAGCCCGAGGTGAAGCAGAAATGGGCCTCGCGCCTCCTGGCCAAGCTGCGCAAAGACATCCGGCCCGAGTGCCGCGAGGACTTCGTGCTCTCCATCACCGGCAAGAAGCCGTCGTGCTGCGTCCTCTCCAACCCCGACCAGAAGGGCAAAATGCGCCGCATCGACTGCCTGCGGCAGGCTGACAAGGTGTGGAGGCTCGACCTGGTCATGGTCATCCTCTTCAAAGGGATCCCCCTGGAGAGCACCGACGGCGAGCGGCTGGTCAAGGCGGGCCAGTGCACCAACCCCATCCTCTGCATCCAGCCCCACCACATCAGCGTCTCCGTCAAAGAGCTGGACCTCTACTTGGCCTATTTCGTCCGTGAGAGAGGTACGGGGGTTCCTTCCCTCTTTCCTTCCCTTTCAGACCTTGCAGAGAGGATCCTGGCACTCCAAATCGCTCCCACCCCGAGCGGGTGTCCCCCACCGTCCCCTTTTCTCCATCTGACGCCGATCCCAGTCCGAGGGGCGCCGCTGGTTCTGAGGGCTTTGACATGGGTCGTCCCAAAGCCTTTGGGATCCAAATGGGGTGACTGAGGCACGGTGCAGCACCCAGGCTTGGTAGCCAAGAGTGCTCCCCGAGCCACTGTCCTTGCATGCCAGGAGAACAGAGCTCGTGCCTCAGGCCAGCTCCTGTGTTATCCAGGCTCGTCGCCAGCCGGAGCCCTGCTGGCACATGTGGCCCCAGTGGCAGCAGGCACATGTGGGGACAAATGGGTGGAGTCCTTTTGGCAGGGACCTGAGGCCCTGAGAGCATCATCTGTGGGGCTGAGGAGGGGTCTCACCCGTACTGCTGGGACACCACGCTCCCCGATGTCACCCGTGCTTCTCAACATCCCCTCTGCATCCCGCTTTCACCCACGTCCCTCTGCATCCCAGGGTGGGAACAGAGCAGCAAGGAAGATCAGGGCTTGCCAGTGAATCTCTGCAGAGCATCCTGCAGGCAGGATACCCATAGCACCATGCTGTGCTGCCAGGACCCATCCCCCCCCATAGGGCCATCCCCCCCCATAGAGCCATCCCCCCCCCATAGAGCCATCCCCCCCCATAGGGCCATCCCCACCCCAGGACCCGTCCCCATCCCTGGACGTGTCCCATTACCCCTCTGCAGTCTATGACCGCTCCTCACCCAGCGCTGGCTGCAGCCCAAGGACGGATAATGACACCGAGGGGGGCACCCGGTGGCTGTAATCCCAACAAAGGGGATTGACGGAGCCATAAATCACGGCGGGCGCGGGCGGATGTGCCGGGTGTCACCTCGGTCCCCCGGGAGCCACCGCGGTCTGACTGGCGTCACGTGCGCCCCGCAGCCCCCACCACACGGGGGTCACCAAACGGGGATGGCTTTGGGCAGCTCACGGCCAACCAGGGTGCGGACGAAACCCCGATGGGTGACCCTGTGTAGGGTGCTGGGGGCTCCCGGCGGCCACGCGATCCCCTTGTCCCCAAGGGAAGCAGCCGCCCCTCTGCCACCCCCAACCCGTGACCTTGACCCCAACGTCTGGGTCCCCAGCAGCCGCAGTCACCTGATGTCTAATTGGGAACACGGCGGCTGTAAATACTCCCTGATAAGGCCCTGGCAGCGGCTCACTTTCCCTGTTAAGGTCGCTCTGCGCCGTGGTTAAGGGGGACTGGGGACAGTGGGGCGGACCTTTGGGTGCTGCTGTGCTCTCGGCCCCGTCGTGCGCCCTCTGCTCTGTGCTGGAGGGGTCAGCAGGGTGCAGCAGGGAAATGGGGCAAGGAGGGGCGTGGGGGGCACACGCTGGGGGGGTGGGGGTCCCCGTGGACTTGCTGCCGCACTCTCAATCCTGCACAAGGCTGCATTTTCCTGCACGCTGCTGCACCCTCAGTCCTGCACGTGTCTGCAGTCCTGCGCAGCTGTTTGTGCGGGGTTCTGCACGATCCTTTCCTGGGCTTTTGCACGCTCAGTCCTGCGTGCATCTGCGTACATCTGTGTGCATCTCTTGCACAGCCCTGCGCGATCCTTTGCAGTCAGTCCTGCACGCTCCCGCATTTTTGCTGCACGCTTCCACTCCTTCCCCGCTTTGCACGCTCCTCCCCACCTTTGCACACCCCAATCTGTGACCCCCCCCCGTCCCCTGGCTGTAGGCGGAAGGAGGTTGGGGGCCTTCATGCACCCGCTGCCCGCAGCCCCCCGCTATGGGGCCGGAGCACGTGGGCTCAGCCGCCCGCCCGCGCCCGCTCCTTTTGCTGCTGTCAGCACAATTTCCCAACTGCTGCTCTGGCAACGCGAGGGAGGGGGGCTGCGGAGGAACCCCCCACGGTCAGCCCTCCCTGTCTGGGGAGGGGGAGTGAGCCGCCCCTGCAGAGCAGTGCCAAGGGGGAGGCGCTGAGCCTGCGGGATGCCCGAAGGAACCCTGCGTGCGCACGTGGGGAAACCGAGGCATGGATGGGGGGTTGTGGGGGGGAGGCAGGGGTCTGTGCCCCGCTCCTCGTGGGCTGTCTGCAGCCCCACGGTGTGCTGGGTGCTTGCTGCAGGGCTGGGTGCAGGGTGGGCTCAGCGCTGGGTATGGGGTGGGTGCAGGGTGGGTGCAGGGCAGTTAGAGGGTTGTTGCAATGCTGGGTGCACACTGGGTGCAGGGTGATTGCAATGCTGGGTGCAGGGTGATTGCAATGCTGGGTGCAGGGTGATTGCAATGCTGGGTGCAGGGTGATTGCAATGCTGGGTGCAGGGTGATTGCAGTGCTGGGTGCAGGGTGATTGCAATGCTGGGTGCGCACTGTGTGCAGGGTGATTCCAGGTTGGGTGCAGGGCGATTGCAATGCTGGGATCACGCTGGATGCAGAGTCATTGCAATGCTGGGTGCACGCTGGGTGCAGGGTGGTTGCAGCATGGGGGAAGGGTGGTCGCAGGGTAGCTGCAGTGCTCAGTGCAGGCTGAGTGCTGGATAGGTGCAGTGGTTCCTCTGCAGGGTGCAGAGCAGATGCTGTGCCGGGTGCAGGCTGAGCGCAGGGTCATTGCAAGGTTGGGTGCACGTTGGGTGCAGGCGATTGCAGGCTGGGTGCGGGGTTGCTGCTGGCTGGGTGCAGTGCAGCTGCAGTGCTGGGTGCAGGGTGGTTGCAGGGTGGCTGTGGGGTTGTTGCAAAGTTGGGTGCACTCTGGGTGCTCGTTGGGTGCAGGGCGATTGCATGCTGGGTGCAGGCTGAGCGCAGGGCTGGGTGCAGGGCTGGGCTCTGCACACCGCAGTGGGGGAGGGGTTGGCGCTGCAGCCCAGGGCTGGGTGTGCAGCAGGGGGGGGGGGGGGGGGGGGCTGGTGGGGGGGTGGGGGGTGGGGGGGAAGCTCGGAGGTCGCCGGTGAAAGTCAAAAGCATTGCAGTAAAATGGTAATCAATCTCCCCAGTCGATTGTGCCAGGACCTTCGAAGCATTACAGAGAGATTCCTCCCTACAGCAGCAGCCTGGGCAGGGGGGGAAGGGAGGGGGGGGGGAGAAGCAGGGGGGTCCTCCCAGCCCCGCATCTCCATCACCCTCATCCCTGCATCTCCGTTATCGCTATCCCTGCATCTCCATCCCAGTGCCTCATTGCTGCATCCCCACCCCTACGTTTCCAGTGCCTCCATCTTGGCACCCACGTGCCAGTGTCCCCGTCCCTACCCCCCACCCCTTCACCCCCCCCCCCCGCACCCCCTTTGGCACATCCCAGTGCCCCCCTCCATACATCCCCACGTCCCCCCACCCTCACTCCCTGACCGCTGGGTGGGGGCATGGGGTCAGCACGACCCCCCCCTCCCCTCCCTCCACTCCCGGGGTGCTCAGGGTGTGAGGGGGGACCCCGCAGCCACATCCCCACCTCTGCCCCGCAGCGATCTTCCCCCAGCAGTGTCCTTTGGCTGAGCCCAGCGGGGCGAACAGATGGGTACGGGGGGGTGGTGTGCAGGCATCGAGCCCTGCGGTGGCACCGTGCTCCCCTTGGCACAACGCCGTGCCCCCTCCACCCCCCCCCCCCCGGGCCTGGCAGCCCCTTATCTCCATCCCCAGCCCGGCGTGAGGCAGATGGCACCAATCTGCTGGGGACGCCGTGCCAGGGCGCCCGGCCGAGCTGCCCGTGCCAGGGGGGGCCGTGCCAGATGGATGGGGCATCACCGCCAGCACGCCTGCAAATATTTATTGGGGGGGGAGGTGGGAGGGGGATTGGAGAGATGGATGGGGCACACGGCATTCAGGCCCCGCATCTCACTGGGTGCCCGTGGGCAGAGGGATGGATGAACCCCCACCCCTCCCAGCATTGTCCTGGCAGCCACGGATTTGGGGCTTGGGGGGCTTGGAGATGGGCAGAGCCATGAGGGCAATGGGGCAGGACCCCCCCCCCACTGACCCCCAGCGCTGCGCAGTGATATCAGCCATCAGAGAATCCCTGCGGGGTGGGTTCCTGGTGTGTGTTGGACACAGGGGAGGGATGGAGGAGAGTGTGGGGGGTATGGGGGGGTGTGCTGGACCCCAGGAGCTCCATCCCTTGCGGCGCCACCACGCCGAGGTGTCCCAACAGGCAGGGGCCACGCTCTGCCCCCCTTCCCCAGTGCTGTTGGCACACGGAGCTCTGCAGATCGATGCCGACCTTGCGAGGTCAGGGCTTCCCCGGCGATGCCCGCATCTCCTCACCTCCCCTTGTCCCCATGGATTCCGGAGCTTCCCCAGCTCAGCGTCACTCCTGCCACGAGCTGCTCCGCGCTCAGCACCCGGCACCCAACAGTGCATCCCCGAGGCGCAGGGTGGGCAGGGGGCTTCTCCCCACCGTGAATAAAAGATGAGCGCTGCGTCTCGCTGGCACCTGCCACCCCCCCGCCACCCGCCGTCCCCCCACAGCGCCCAGAGCTCTGCCCTCCCCAGGGCTGCCGTTGCCATCCTGGCTGCATTCCCGGCTCCGTGCCGCGTTGGCGGGGACAGCTGGGGTGGCAGATGCCAATGGCTGCAGGCACGGGGAGGGGGCGCACGCCGCTGAGCCCCCCGTGCCCGGCTGGCACCGACAGCTGGGGCCGCGTCCTCGACAGCCCCATAGGGATGTTCCCATAGTGCCTGTGGGGAGTAATGCCTGGGGGGGGGGGGTGGTGAATGGTGGGGTGTTGTGGGGGCACTGGGATGGCAAGGGGCTGCGCCGTGCTATGGGGCTGTGCTGTAGGGTTGTGCCATGCTGTGGGGTTGTGCCATGTAGTGGGGCCATGCTGTAGGGTTGTGCCATGCAGTGGGGCTGTACTGTGGGGTTGTGCCATGCTGTGGGGTTGTGCCATGCAGTGGGGCCGTGCTGTAGGGTTGTGCTGTGCAGTGGGGCCCTGCCTTAGGGTTCAGGCATAATTCCATGCTGTGGGGCTGTGCTGTAGGGTTGTGCCATGCTGTGGAGCTGTGCTATAGGGTCGTGCCGTGCTGTGGGGCCCTGTCTTAGGGTTCTGCCGTGCTGTGGGGCAGTGCTATGGGGTTGTGCCGTGCTGTGGGGCTGTCCTGTAGGTTGTGCCATGCTATGGGGCTGTGATGTATTGTTCTGCCATGCAATGGGGCCATGCTGTAAGGTTGTGCCACGCTGTATGGCTGTGTTTGGGGTTGTGCCGTGCTGTGTGCAGTCACTGCCGTCCTCCTTCCTTCCCCCCTTTGATTTCATTCTTTCTTCTCCTTCTTTTTGCTTTTGTTTCTTCTTTCCCTGCTTCTCTTTCCTTCATTCCTTTGCTTTACACTTTTTCTCTTTTATTCCTTTTTTTTTCTTTCTCTGTTTTTCTCTTTTCCTTTTCACTTTCCTTTTTTTTTTCTTTCTTTCTTTATCTTTTCCTCTTTTTTTTTCCTTTCCTTTTACTTTTTCTTTTCCATTCCTTTTTCTTCCTTTCCCTTTTTCCTTTTTTTTCTTTTTTTTCTTTCCCTTTTTCTTTCTTTTTCTTTCTCTTTTTCTTTCTTATTTTCTTTTTTTCTTTTTCTTTTTCTTTTTCTTTTTCTTTTTCTTTTTCTTTTTCTTTTTCTTTTTCTTTTTCTTTTTCTTTTTCTTTTTCTTTTTCTTTTTCTTTTTCTTTTTCTTTTTCTTTTTCTTTTTCTTTTTCTTTTTCTTTTTCTTTTTCTTTTTCTTTTCTTTTTCTTTCTCTTTCTCTTTGTCTTTCTCTTTCTCTTTCTCTTTTTCTTTTCCTTTCTCTTTTCCTTTCTCTTTTCCTTTTCCTTCTTCTTCTCTTTCTTTTTCTTCCATTTTCATGCTTTTCTTTTCCTTTCTCTTTTCCTTTCCCTTCTTCTCTTTTCCTTTTATTTTCATCTTTCCCTTTCCCTGTTTTCTTTTACTTTCCTCTTTTCCCCCCTCTCTCCTTACCTTTCCCCTCTTACTCCCCTTTCTCCTTCCTCCTTCCCTGTCTCTTTTTTCCTTCCCCCATTTTCTCTCCCCTTCTTCCCCTTCCTCCCATCCCACATCCCAGCTCCTCCTGCCTCCACCTCCGTGCCCCCACATCTCCCCATCCCTTCCACCCCCTAGAGAAGCTCTCAGGGCCCCATCGCTTCCTCAGGAGGGGGGTCCCCCCGTCCCAACTAACGAGCGGGGGGCCAGCGTCACCAACCGCCCCCCTCCCGTCCCTTTGTCCCCTGCCATCTGTCCCGGCTCTGGCACCAGCCCAGCTCTGTGTTGGAGGGGGGCTCCGTTCCCCCCGCGCCGCCGCCGCCGTCTCCGCTCTCTCGGGGTCGGCCGAGGACAGCAAGCAGCAGCTCCGAGCTCACAGCCCGCCTGGGCCAGCTGGCTGCAACCAGCAAACGTGGCAGCCCAGCCACCTCCAAGCAGCGAGCAAACCCCTGTTCGGGTTTACGGGGGGGGCTGAGGGCTGGCAAACTCATCGCAGTGTGAATGGGGGGCGTTGGGGCTGGGGGGGAGAGGGGGGGGGGTCAGGGGTAGCCAGGCTGAGCCGGGCTTTGGGGTGCTGGGATGTTGCATAGGGGAGGTTGCACAAACAGGACGGGCTGGGATCTGGGTGTGGGGAGCTGTGCGTATGGAGCTGTGTGTGGGGAGCTGTGTGTGGGGTTCTGTGTATGGGGAGCTGTGTATATGGAGCTGTGTGTATGGGGGTCTGTGTATGGGGGTCTCTGTATGGGGAGCTGTGTGTGAGGATCTCTGTATGGGGCAGTGGGAGAGCTGTGCTAATGGGTTGGGGAGGGGTAAAGGGGGAGGGTCCCAAATCGCACCCCACAGCCCCCAGCTCAGCTTCCCATGGCTGGTCACTCTGATGGTCCTATGATGGAGGGGTGAGGGGGTGCGGGGGCTGCACGGCCATAGAGAGAAAGGATTGGGGGGGGGGGATTCTTAACCCTGGGGAAACTGAGGCACACAGACCCCCACGGCCCCCCCCCCCCCCCCACACCAAGCATCTCCCCCCGCACCGCTGCCCAGTAACGCCGTGCCTGTTACCGTCAGCACTCGGGCACGCAGCCAGGGCTCTCCCTCAGCCCCGGGGGGAGCCCATCCAGCAAGGACCCCCCCCCCTCCCGAGGACAGCCCCAATTGGGGTGGTGAGGCCCCAGCGGGGATTGCTGCTGCGGGGGGGCCAGTTCCCAAGCGGCTGGCTGCCCATGGGGTCGGGGGCACCCTGCCAACACCGGGGAGGCCATAATTCAATGGGTGGCACAGCGCCAGGCTGCCAGGCAGCCCCTATCAGTCCCCCTTGCCCCTCCCCCCTTTCTCCCCCCCCCCCCCCCCCTTCCACGGGCACACTTTGCTATTTTTAAGAGCCATCGACCTGTTTGGGCACCCAGGCTCAGCACAGCGCTGTGGGGGGGAACGCTGACACTTAACCCCATGCCCTACATGTTACCCCCCCCATCCCCCCATAATTCCTGCTTGCAGACCCCCCCCCATGCAAAAGGAAAAAACTTGGGGGGGTTCCCAACAGCAGTAATGCTTCCGGGGTGCAGCTCTTTGGGGTGCCCACACCTCCCCGTTGCACCTGAGCTCAATGATGGCTGCGGGGGCCCCCCTGAGCCCCTTTAGTGGTGTGGGGGGGTCGGGGGGGGGAAGGCACGCCATTTTAGTGAGCGTTGGCCGGCCGCAGGCAGCCGTCACATGGCGGTGAGCACAGAGCTTGGCCGGCCGCTGCGGCGCGGCGAGGCAGCCAGAAATGTGCTGGCACACACAGCCCCAGGCTGCCGGGGGGGCCCCAGCCCCATAACGGGGCTCCTGATGGGGGGTGGGAGAACCTGAGCGATGGGAGGAGATGTGAGGGCGAGGGAGTTTGCCTTTGGGGGGCAGGGAGGGGGTCAGTGGGTTGGGGTGCCCCAATGGGGGACAAGGGACGGGTGAGCGAAGGACTTGTGGGGGGTCAGAGGGGTGAGGGGGTGATTTAGCGTGCTCATGGGGTTGGGTGGTGCTTTTGGGGGGGGAAGAGCCACGTGGGGCGTCTTGGGGTGACCTCAGGAAGGTCTTTTGTGAGAGAAGAACACTTGGGGCGACTTGGGGTGACCAGTGAGGGTTTTTTAGGGGGGCATCGTGGGGTGACCAAAGGTCTGCGGTGTTACAGAGCCGTTTGGGACGTCTTGGGGTGACCAAAGGGCTGTGGATGATATTTTGGGGGATGGAAGAGCCATTTGGGGCATCTTGGGATGACCCAAAGGGCCATGGGTGGTATTCTAGGGGGTGGAGGAGCCATTTGGGGCATCTTGAGGCGACCAAAGAGCTAGAGGAGATATTTGGAGTGATGGAAGAGCTGTGTTGGTCATTTTGGTTTGACCAGCGAAGTATTTTTGGGGGCGGAAGAATCATTTGGGGCACCTTGGAGTGACCGTGGGGCTATGGGAGGTGCTTTGGAGGTTGGAGGAGCCATTTGGGGCATCTTGAGTTGACCAAAGAGCCATGGGGGAGGTATCTGGAGCGTGGGAGAGCCATTTGAATCATAGAATGGCTTGGGCTGAAAAGGACCGTAGTGATCATGTAGTTTCATTTTGGGATGACCAAAGGGCTATGGGTGGTATTTTGGGGGGTGGAAGAGCCGTGTGGGGCATCTTGAGGTGACCAAAGAGCTGGAGGAGATATGTGGGGCAATGAAGGCGCTGTATTGTCCATCTTGGGGTGACCAGTGAAGTATTTTGGGAGGGAGAAGAGCCTTTTGAGATGGCCACTGGAGAGATCTGGGGTATGGAAGCGCTATTGGGGACGTCTTGGGAAGGTCATCCTTATGTCATGGTGCAACCAAGAGGCTACGAGGAGCATCCTGGTGTCACGGTGGGATGAAAGGACCACGGGAGACATCTTGGGGTGACCACAGGGCCTTGGGGTCATCGTTGTGGGGGGAGCAAAGGTCCGTTTGTGGTGTGACGGTGCAACGGAGGGGAGCGCGAGGGGCAGCTTCCAGTGAGCGCAGGTGATGCGAGCAAAGGGTGACGGAGGTGGGAAGAACCACATCGGGACCTTGGGGTGACCCCAGAGCCCACGGGACGTGGGGTGAGGCGCTGGGGGGAGCGGTGCTGCAGCACTGAGCCCAAAGCTGCTCACCACCATCCCACACTTGGCTGTGCTCCATCTCTAACCACATCCAGAGCCGCGCCGGGCCGGCGCTGCGCCGCAGAGAGGGGCTGCATCCAGCATAGGGCATCGGGATGGGGGTCCCACGTTCCAGATCCTTCAGTGATGATGGGGCACGCTTTGGTTTTCCAAATTGGGGGGGGGGGGGTTGGGGAAATGGGGAAAAAGCCAACGGTGCTGCGTTGAACGCAAGGGGGAATTTCTGCTCCCTAAAATGGCCGCTCCGGAGGAAGCGGAGTGGGGTGTTGGGTGGGATGGGGCACAAAATGGCTGTTGGGGGAGAAAAAGGGGGGGGAGAGAAGAAAGGAAAGAATGAAACGTTGAAGGAAAAAAAAAATAATAATAATAAAAGAAATGGAGAAAAGAAAGCGGCGGGCGGGCGGCGGTGTTGTGGCTGCGCTGTTTGGATTGTCTCAGCCTTTTCCTGGCATCAGGCAGCACTGCTGACGGCCAAAGGGGTGGGAGAAGGAGGAGGGAAGGGGGGGGAAATGAAAAAAAGAATAAAAATAATAAAGATGGGCGAATGCTTGGAGGGCTCCGCAGGGCCCGGGATGCGCCGTGCACCGGGGTCGGGAGGAAGGATGCTCCCATGGCTGCTGAGCTCAGCGTCTGTGCGTGTATTTTTAGCCCAGGGCCAAGCGGGGCTGTCAGCGGGGTGGTGGCCGTGTCACAGCCCCACAGGGATGGGGAGCATCTGCACAAGGCCGTCCCCAGCCCTGCCGCCGTGTGACGGAGCCCCGGGGGTCCCCGTGAGCAGGGATGTGCCGCTGGGGTTGTGGGTTACAGCCTTTGGGGACGGCCGTGCCTCAGTTTCCCCACGTCTCAACCCCTTTTTCCCTCTCCCAGATTCCGAGCAGAGCAGCAGTCCCCGGACGGGCATCGCCTCGGACCAGGAGGACACCAAGCCCAACACGCTGGGTAAGAGGGGACGCAGTGGGGACCCACGTGGGGTGCCAGCACCCTGATCTGTGGGGCGTTTGGGGACACGGTGGGGACACGTCACCCTGCTCTACGGGACGTGCATCCCATAGCGGCTTAGCAGCTGACCGGGGGTCTTGGGTGCAGCACGGACACGGAAGGGGTGGGGGATGGGGCTCTGCCTCTTTATGGGTGCACAGGAGGAGATGTGGGTGCACAGGGCATCGTGGGACCCCGCACTCACGCTCTCCCCTCCCAAACACAGACTCCACAGACTTCCAGGAAAGCTTCGTCACCTCGGGGGTGTTCAGTGTCACCGAGCTCATCCAGGTGTCCCGAAGTGAGTGCCATCCCAGAGCCCCTTCCCCGGCACCCACCCTGCCGGTGCCGCCCTGGGCTGTCACCGTGCCCTTACCGATGTCATCCTCTCCCCACAGCGCCGGTGGTGACGGGCACGGGCCCAAATTTCTCCCTGGGGGAGCTGCAGGGCCACCTGGCCTACGACCTGAACCCCTCCAGCACGGGCATGAGGAGGACGTTGCCCAGCACCTCCTCCAGCGGGTGGGTGCCGCCGGGCGGCGCGGGGGCGATGCCGGGACCGGTCCAGGCACGGCTGTGTGGGATGGCATGGGCACGTCGGGTCCTGCCGTGTGCTGCCAGGCTGCCTGCACTGTGGGGTGGGTGGGGGGAAGCTGGGGGAGTGGGCTGCTGCACTGCTGCTTTGGTACCCTGCAGCCATTTGGGTACCCCGGCACGGTTTGGTACCCCGATATGGTCTTGGCAACGTGGTTCTGAAACCTGACGCAGCTTTGACATCCCAGAATAGTTTCAACACTCCGGTGTGTGGGTTTGGCAGCCCAGTATTGGGTTTTGCATCCCGCCACCATTTCTTGCACCCCATCATGGTGTCAGCACCCCAGTGTGGTTTCTTCACCCCGGTGCTGTGTCAGCATCCGGCCGTGGGTTTGCATCCCAACGCAGTTTTGCACCCCAGCGTGGTTTTGCCCCCCCTCTCCCCACTGTTGGGTTTTGCACCCCAGGATGGGTTTTGCTCTGCAGTGTGTGTTCACACCCTACCAGATTTTAGCACCCCAGCTGTGGGGCTCGAGGCGCATCCCCACGGGTACAGCACATCCCAGTGTCACCCTGGGGTTGGGGACCGTGGCACGCGGGCAGGATGGGCTCCGTGTGGCCGCCTCCCCTGGGGTCACCCCGCTGATATCACAGCAGCCCCATAGCGTGGCAGGGGATGCTGACCTCCGGCTGTTCTCAGGAGCAAACGGCACAAGTCTGGCTCCATGGAGGATGACATCGACACGAGCCCCGGCGGCGAGTATTACACCTCGTCCAACTCACCCACGAGTAGCAGCCGCAACTGGACAGAGGACATGGAAGGGGGTGAGTGTGGGGCTGCCCCCTGTGGGGCTGCCGTGTGGCACGGCGGGTCGGGGCTTCCCTGCACAGGCTGTGGTGTTTCTGCAGGGCAGCGGAGGAGCTCTGTGTTGGTGCAGTGCTATGGGGCCCTTGGGGCAGAGGTGCTGCCAGCCCCTCATTGGGACATAGACCCTCTATAGGTGCCGTGGGGCTGCTGTAGGACCCCCCCAGTTAGACACAGACCCCCTGTAGGTTCCTTGGGGCTGCTGTAGGACCCCCCCCAATTAGACACGGACCCTCCATAGGTGCCGTGGGGTTGCTGTAGGGCCCCCCATTTCCTATAGGATCCATCCCATTTAGACACAGACCCCCTGTAGGTGCCATGGGTTTGTTGTAGGACTCCCCATTTCCTATAGCATCCATCTCATTTAGACACAGACCCCAATAGGTGCTATGGGGTTGCCTTGGGACCCCCCCATTTAGGCACACGCTCCCTATAGGGCCAGCCCCACAGCAGCCTCTCCCAGCCCCACAGCTGCTGTTTGCACTGCGGACAGATTTCTTTCTTGCTTTGCTTTTTTTTTTTTTTTTCCTTTTTTTTTTTTTTTCCCTTTCCTGTCTAGACAGCCCCAATTAGCTGTTCATTAAGAAAAGGGGGGGCTGGGGTGGGTTGGGCTAATTAAAGCGATGCTGCGGGGCTGGCACGGCGGCTCCCACGCCCTGGGGCACCTTATGGGCAGCTGAGCCCCCCCTGCTTTCATCTCCCCCCCATCCCATCCCACACCCCAATGGTAGGATGGGATCCACACCCCACGGACCCCATCCCACAGCTGTGGGGTGCCTGGGGAGCAGAGCAGGGGGCACAGAGCCCATCAGAGAGATGAATGGGATTTTGTGTGCCGTGGGAGAAAAACCCTTCCCAATGGGGTTTTCATCCCAGAGTGGTACTGTCCTCTTGGTGATGTTCTCAAGTTCTTGGGGTCTGTTCCCCAGTGCCTGCTGTAGGTCACTGTGCTGCCCCACCACAAGCTTGGCTGCCCTAAATGTGGGGTCAACCCCACAGCGACCCCCAGAGCCCATATGGTCAGGGCACTGTGTGCTCTCTGTGCCCCATATGGACTGTGCCCTATGAGGAGCAGCGACTGTGCCCAACATGTGCCAGGGTCTGTGCTCCCTATGGACCAGGCTCTGTGCCCCATATGGGCTGGAGATTGTGCCCTATACAGGCCGGGGCCTGTGACCCAAAGAGTGATGGACTGTGCCCCATACAGAAGATGGTCTGTGCCCTATATGGCCCTTTAACTGTTCCCCATGTATGCCAGGCACTCAGCCCTGTGTGCACCAGGGATTGTGCCAACTATTGGTCAGGGATTGTGCCCCAAATAGGCTACGGTCTGTGCCCCATATGGGCTGAGGACTGTGCCCTATATGGACCAGGGACTGTGCCCCATATGGGCTGGAAATGATGCCCTATATAAACCAGGAACTGTGCCCCATATGAGCCAGGGTCTGTGCCCCATATGGGCCGAGGGCTGTGCCCTATGTGGACCAGGAACACTGCTCCATATGGGCTGGGAATGGTGCCCTATATGAGCTGTGCCCCATATGAGCCAGGGTCTGCGCACTATACAAACCAGACTCTGCATCCCCAGCCTGAGGCCGTGTCATGAGGCCACGGAGGGGGCAGGAGGAGGTTGGCAGTGGGCTGATCCCGTTGGGGAAGGGGGGGCAGCGGGACGTGCTCGGCATGGTGGGCTTTACAGCAATCCTGTACTGGATGTTCCGGGAAATCCTCCTAACGCAGCGACTCAGACAGCACTAAACCCATTAGCAGCACCAGGGCCAAATGGCCGCGGCTAAAGCTGGGGGGGATTAACCACCCACCCACCCCCACGGTTCAGGAAGCCAGCAGTGAGCCCCCACGTCCTGCCCCACATCGGGGCTCTGCGGGTGCCCACAGCGCCGTGGGGAGGGCGTGAAGCACACGCGGTGCACGTGCACGGACGCATTGGTGCCCAGTGACGTGCACAGCAGCGTGCTGGTGCACAAACGTGGTGAGCTCAGGGTCTCGGCACACAGCCGTGCACACACACTCGTGCTGCTGCACAGCCACGCGCAGCCGCCCAGATGCACAAACGCAGCGTCGCACGCCTGCCCCGATCTTTGCACGCGCACACGCACAAAGGTGCACAAGTGCAAAACACGGCTGCAAGCAGCTGCTGCAAACAAACGCGCGGCCCGAGGCTGCACGCACAGCCCCCCCATTGCACCCCGACGCCGTGGGGCGCTCGGCCCCTAACACCACCACCCCCCCCCCCCCCGGCCCCACAGGCATCTCCCCCAACGTGAAGACAGAGATGGACAAATCGCCCTTCAACAGCCCCTCGCCGCAGGACTCCTCACCCCGCCTGAGCAGCTTCACGCAGCACCACCGTCCCGTCATCGCGGTGCACAGCGGTGAGCCGGGGCTGTGGGGTGACGCGGGACCCCCGTGGGGTGACACGGGACCCCCGTGGGCTCTCGGTGACGCCGTCCCCTCCCTTCACCCCTCGTCCCTGTTCCACCCGCAGGTATCGCTCGCAGCCCGCACCCTTCATCCACGCTGCATTTCCCCACCACCTCCATTCTCCCCCAGACGGCCTCCACCTACTTCCCGCACACGGCCATCCGGTACCCGCCTCATCTCAACCCGCAGGACCCACTGAAAGATCTCGTCTCGCTGGCCTGCGACCCGTCCAACCAGCAGCCTGGACCGGTAAGGCTCCCACATCCCAGCGCCGCTCCCGCCGCAGGGACACGGCCACCCCAGGGGGACGCAGCCATCCCTTGGGGGCACGGCCATCCTGTGGGGACGGGGGAACCAAGAACCATCATCAGCGCGTGGCCGTGGGGATTTGTGGTGTCGCCGCATGGGGATGTGGGGTGCGATGCGGTGGGGACGTGGGGTGTGACGTGGTGAGCTGCTCCGTGGGGTGCCGGCACCCGGCGCTTGGGGTTTTGTGGCCCCAAATGAGCGTCGGCATTGGTTTGGTGCTGAAATGGAGTCGGCGCTTTGGTGGTTGGTGATGAGGTTGTGGGGCTGAGCCGTCACGTGGAGAGGGGGTGGGTTGTTGGGGGGTGGGCTGTGGGTGTGAGCGTCTGCAGAGAGGCACCGTCCTGGAGCTCCCCGTGCCCCGTCGGTCCGTGCGCCCTTGCAGCAGTTGGGGACCCGTCGGCCCGCGCCGCATCCTGCTGGGGGAGTCCTGGGGGAGAGGGGGGGTCCCGGGGATGGGGGGGGGTCCTGCTGTGCGCCCGTCTCTGCCCCCCGCACATCCAGCATGCCGTGCACTGAGCGCCCTCTGCACAAACCGGCTCCCCGTGCGCCCAGCATGCCTCAGACCCAGCGTCCTCCGTGCTCCCGGCGCACCGTCAGCCTTCAACCCCGCACCGTGCGCAGCCAGCACGCCGCTCAGCCCGCGGCCCCGGCCGTGCTGCTCGGGTGTAGCCAAGCACCCTGAGCTGTGGGGCACGAGCATCTGTGTGCCATGCATCCAGCGTCCTGCGCGCCCCATGCACCGTGCACACGGCGTGCCTTTCGCCCAGCGCTGCGAGCGTCCCCTGCACCCAGCACCCCGTGCACCCAGCACCCCGTGCACCCCACGCACTCCTCATTCTGTGCACTCTGTGCATGCAGCAGCCCGTGCATCCCATTCTCCCATCACCCCATGCACCCTGTGCACCATGAACCCAACACCCTCACACTCCATGCATCACTCACACTGTGCACCCAGCACCGTATGCACCATGCAGCCTGCACCCCATGCACCCTGTGCACCATGAACCCAACACCCCCATGCTCCATGCATCACTCACGCTGTGCACCCAGCACCCCATGCACCGTGCAGCTTGCACCCCATGCACCCTGTGCACCATTCAGACTGCACCCCATGCACGCCATGCACCACACACCCCGTGCTTCCTGTGCACCATGAACCCAGCAGCTCAGGCACTCCATGCACCCAGCACCGTGTGCACCATGTGCACCGTGCACCAGAAACCCCTTGCACCCAGCTCCCTGCACCCCAGGCACCCCTTGCACCCCGTGTACCCGGCACCATTTGCACCATGCACCCAGCACACCATGCACCTCGTGCCCCCAGCTCCCTGCACCACGCTCCCTTTGCACTGACGCCAGTGGTGACCTCCATCCCTGCAGCACCCTGCAAGACCTGCGTACCGCAGCTCCGTCACCAAGCACGGAGGGTCCTGGGGACCCCCCGCTCAGCCCCCCCGGGGTCTGACACCACGGTGTGGGGCACAGCCGCCCTTCCCATGCGGGGTCGGGCCGGATCGAGGCCGGCACCGTGATCCCCCCACCCTGTGACCCCCAGGTGGGGTTTCATCGGCGCCGTCAGCTCTGAGACCCAGCAAACTCGTGCCACCGAGGGCCGCGCCGCCCTCCCTAATGCCTTTGTGCTGTTTTTTGTGTTCTGTGTCTGTGTTGTGTCCCCAGTTAAATGGAAGTGGTCAAGTGAAAGTGCCCAGCCACTACCTGCCCACGCAGATGCTGGCACCGCCACCTCCCCCCGGCATGCCCCGCTTGGCCGTCTCTCCTGACACCAAATCAGCCACGACAACTTCGGAGGGAGGGACGACCTCACCGACGTCACCCAGTAAGCACCCCCGCGGCGCCCGCCCACCCGCCGGCCCCCCAACCTCCTCCGGGACGCGTGCCACGAGTTTGCCAGGTCTCGGGCAGGGCGACCAAGGGCGCACGGCGCCCCGTTCTTCCCACCCCCTGGGGGGGTGTGGGGCTCCAAGTTGGTCCCTTGGACCGGCAGGAGCCTCGTGGCCCCCCCTGGGAGGCCGGCGGAGCAGGAGAAGGCGGCGGAGCCGTGAGCCCAGGCTGGGCCTCTCCGTGCCTCGGTTTCCCCGGCGGTGCTGCGGGGACGGTGCGGCGCTGGGCTCGGGGGGGGGCCCGTATAGCAGGGTCCCCACCGGCTGCGGGGTGATGCTGGAGCGGGAGGGCTGGCCAAGCCCCCCCCGGATGTCAACACTGTGCTTCGTTAGCGGTGGCGGCTAACGAGCTCAGCCCCCTGTGCTCTGTTCCTGGGGATTTCAATGCGTGGGGCTGCGGGGGTTTCAGGAGTGCGGTGGCGGTGGGGAACGTCCCCGTGTCACTGCACCAAGGGGGCACCACCAGGGGCCAACAGCCGGAGCGTGGGTGCTAAGCGTTGGTGGCGTTAACGTTTCGTGGTGGGACGTGACGAGGGGGCAGCTCGTGGCCTGAGATCAACCACGGCCTCGGGGAGGGGGCTGGGCAGTGCCAGTCCCCCCCAGGCACAGGCTGGCTGTCCCGAGGGGACACGGAGCCCGCTGTCACCACCTCCGTGGGGTCCCGTTGCCGGACCCCATCCCATGGTGGGCGCTGCGTGGCACTGTGCCCAGCGGCCGTGCCGTGGGGCCGGGCCCATCACCCAGCTCCGGGTGCCTGGGACGCCCATCCCTGCAGCGGGGGGTTGATGGCATTGCCACCCACAGCGCCGTTAATCAGCTCTCGTTTGTTCCCCAGCCTACTCTGCACCAGGCACGCCCCCTGCGAACCGTTCCTTCGTGGGATTAGGACCAAGGGATCCTGGGAGTATCTATCAGGCACAGGTGAGATGGGGCGGGTGCTGGGGGGACCCTGCTGCCCTCGCCCTGTGTGGCATCAGCGTGAGCGTCACCGCCGTGGGCACCGTGCCGTGGCAGTGCTGCAGCGGGCATTGCTGACTGGACACTGCAACAGGGGGGCCTTGCCACAGGGGGCATCACTGCTGTGCTGCTGCAGCAGTGGGCAGCGCAGCTGTGGGCGCTGCAGTAGTTGGATATCACTGCCTTGGTGTTGCAGCTGTGGGCGTTACTGCTGCGGTGCTGCAGCTGTGGGCAGTGCAGCAGTGAGCATTGCTGCCGTGGTGCTGTAGCTGCAGGCATTGCAGCTGTGGCGTCACTGCCATGGTGCTGCAACCTTGGGCGTTGCAACCGTGGGCTTTGTAACCATGGTACTGCAACTGTCATTGCAGTAGTGGACATCACTGCCTCGTGTTGCTGCTGTGGGCTTTTGCTGCCATGGTTCTGCAACCGTGGGCATTGCAGCTGTGGGCTTTGCAACCGTGGGCATTGCAACCATGGTGCTGCAACTGTGGGCATTGCAGCTGTAGGCATTGCAGTAATGGGCATCACTGCCGTGGTGCTGCAGCCGTGGGCATTGCAGCTGTGGACGTTGCAGTAGTGGGCGTCATTGCTGTGGTGCTGCAGCTGTGAGCACCACTGCTGTAGAGCTGCAACTGTAAGCACTGCACCGGCAGGCATTGCTGCTGTGAGCGCTGCACCGATGCCGTGGCATCGCAGCCGTGGTGTTGCTGCCGTGGGCATCAGCACTGTGCTCTTGCAGACGTGGCATTGGCACCATGGGCATCGTGGTGTCACCAAGGCATCACTGCCCCAGGCACTGCAGCTGTGGCACTGCCACCACGCTGTTACTGCTTCGGGCATCGCCGCGCCGCCAGGCGGGCAGCAGCACTGCAGGCACTGCAGCCGTGGGGATTTGGGCTGTGGGCATCGCCGCCGTCCGACCGCCGCCATGGGCACAGCCAGCACCGTGAGCATCGTCACCATTGTCACTGCAGCGTCCCCAGCGTGGGCACGGCGATAGCAGGGGGTCTCCAGGTGACCCCCCCCCTTGGCCACGTCCCCCGTCCCACTGCAATACAGACACGGCCCCGTGGCATCACTGGGCACAGGGACGCCCCCACGCCACGTCCTGAGCAACGTGCCACCCCCAGCGGGTCCCCTGCAGTGACTCTGGGTGTCCCCATAGCTGGGTGTGAGATTGAGGGGGGGGGACACGTTGGGGAGCGGGGATCGGCTGAGACCCGGCGCGCTTGGTTCATGTGTGGAGGGGCCAGGAAGGGTTAAGGGAAACGGAGGCCCCCGAGCTGTCTCGTTGCCAACGGAAACCAGACATGAGGTCATCGGGGATGAACTTGGACTTGGGGAGGCTGGAGACAATGGGAGAGCAGTGGGGGGCCCCCCCCCGCCCCACCACCTCTGAGCTGGGGACAGCGCTGTCCCCAAGGGGAGAACCCTGGGGGTGTCACCGCAGCGCCTTGGTGGGGTGAAGCCATCCCCAAAATCGCCGTGGGGAGGTGGGGGGGGGGGTGGTTTGGGGCACGGTGGCCCCAAAATGGGGATTTGCTCGGTGGGGTGGCACTGGTGGGGACAGTGTGGGGTGGTGGGGACCCGTCTTGCTGCTGGCAGAAGGGAAAGCTGGGCAGGGATGTGGGGACATGGAGGGGCACAGCGACATGGGGACATGGGGACATGGAGGAGCACAGAAATATGGGGACATGGGGACGTGGAGGGGACACAGTGATGTGGGGACATGGAAGGACACAGTGACAGAGGGGCATGGTGACATGGATGGGCACAGAGGTATGGGGACAGGGAGGGGTACAGTGATGTGGGAACTTGGGGGTGTGGGGACACTGAGGAGCACAGTGACATGGGGATGTGGGGACATGGCGGGGCACAGAGACATGGGGACGTGGAGGGGTACAGTGACGTGGAGGGGGACAGTGATGTGAGGACTTGGGGACATGGGGATGTGGATGAGCACAGTGACCTGGGGACGTGAGGACATGGAGGAGGCACAGTGATGTGGGTGCATGGAGGGACTTGGAGGGAGCACAGTGACATGGAGACGTGGTGACGTGGAGGGGCACAGAGATATGGGGACGGGGAGGGTCAGAGTGATGTGGGGATTTGGGGACGTTGAGGAGCACAGTGACATAAGGGCATGGAGACGTGGAGGGGACACAGTGACATGGAGGGGCACATAAATATGGGGACTTGGGGACGTGGGGATGTTGAGGAGCACGGTGACATGGGCATGTGGGGACATGGAGGGGCACAGTGACATGGTGACACGAAGGGTCACAGTGATGTGAGGTCTTGGGGACGTGGGGATGTGGATGAACACGGTGACATGAAGGGGCACAGGGATGCAGGGACATGGAGGGACTTGCAGGGGCACAGGGATGTGGGGACTTGGGGTCATGCGGATGTGGGTGAGCGCGGGGACACGGAGACATGGAGAGCTGCGGTGACTTGAGGACGTGGAGGGGTGGAGTGGCATGGCGACGTGGAGGGGACACAGCGATGTGGGGACCGGGGGATGTGGAGGGGCACACGGTGACATGGGGCGCAGCGTCACGGGGATGCGAAGGTGGCGCGGTGACCAGGGGACGTGGTGACATGGAGGGGGGCACGGTGACGTGGGGATTTGTGGACGTGGGGGGGGGGGGGCACACGGTGACACGGAATCGCGAAGGTGGCACGGTGACACGGGGACACGGCGGCACGGCACGGGAGCTCCTGGATGCGCAGCAGCCCCAGCACGGCTGGTCGCGGGCTGCCAGCGCAGCGGGGCCGGCAGCGCGGGGGACAGGAGATGTGGCCCAGCGCCACCGGGTGAGGGCGTCCATCCCCCCCTCCGCCTCCACTCGGGGCTGCAGCACTAACGCCGCCTCTCCTTCTCTCTGCAGTCCTGGTACCTGGGATAGCGCGGCCGTGCCACCCTTCGCTCCCTTCTCCTCTGCTTTAGGCACCCTGAGAGGACCCCCCCCCCCCGGCGCAGAGCCCCCGGCGGACAGCGTGCATTTACCACCACCGCCATCGCGACAACGACGA
Source organism: Tetrao urogallus (assembly GCF_951394365.1). Taxonomy (NCBI): domain Eukaryota; kingdom Metazoa; phylum Chordata; class Aves; order Galliformes; family Phasianidae; genus Tetrao; species Tetrao urogallus. The sequence continues at coordinate 1,130 of NW_027638801.1, read as the reverse complement.
CGACGACGACGACGACAAAGCCAAAAAACAAAACAAAACAAAACAAAAAATAACCCCATCCCATCCCGGACGGAAAAGAGAAGAGGGAAAGGAAGGAAAGGAAGGAAAGAAGGTTGGAACTTTTTTTTTTTTTTTTTTTTTTTTTTGAAAAAGGATTAAAAACAAAACAAACAAACAAAAAAAAAAAAAAAAAAAAAGAAAAAAAAACAACCAACCGACAGCAGCGACCCGAACCGACAGAACGAGAAGGAGAAAAAACAAAACGAAACAAAGCAAAGCAAAACACACACACAAAAAAAAGTGAAAAACGGACAAAAAAAATAACCCTGCAAGGACCTTTAGGGCCCCTCACCCCCCCCCCCAACCCCCCACCCCCAGCCCGGCGACGAGGCTGAGACCCGACGCAGCTCGTGACGGCGGTGGCCCCGCGAGGCTGCGTGTGTGAGGTGCTGGGACTCATTCATTCATGCCTCTACGTGAGTAGAAATGAACAAACCCCCCCCCCCCCCCAAAAAACCCCATTCCCCATCCCTACCCACCCCTGCACCCCCCAGGTGCCGTGGGGAGGCGATTCGGGGGGACGTGGCCGCGCTCTTCCATCGCGCCGTGGGGACACTGTGATGTGGGGACGCGGTGACACCGCGATGCGGGGACAGGGGGGACGCGGGGACACGTTGGCAGCGGGATGCGGGGCCGTGGTGGCACAGCAAGGCAGTGCTGTGGGCTTGCAGAGAGGGGGCGCGCGGGGGGGGGGGGGGGGGGAAGGGGAGCGCAGATGGGGACGCGCATGGGGACACGCGGTGGCACCACGTGGGGATGTGGGGTGGGGACCCTCCTGGTGCTGTCCCCAAGGGGGCGGGGGGGGGGGGGGATGACAGAGCTCGGTCGTTGCTCTGCGCTGTCCCCACGCGTCCCCGCGTGCCCGAGCTATGCATTCCTGTGGACGGGTACCGTGTGGACTCGCAATGAGAAAGGGAGGGTTCCGATTGTGTTGCACATTTTGTAGGAAATGCACTTTGAAAAGAGGGAAAGCTGAAAAAAAAAAAAAAAAAAGACAAAAAAAAAAAAAAAAGGAAACAAAAAAATCACAAAAGAGGAAGAGGAGGAGGAGGAGGAGGAGGAGGAGGAGG
>NW_027638802.1:0-23455 GCF_951394365.1 Tetrao urogallus | reverse complement strand
CGTCACCAATCAGCGCACGGGGAGGGGGCGTGGTCAGATGAAGCCCCCCCCCCCAGCTGTACTCCTTTTTCCCTGTTCTGCGAGAAATGAGCTGAAAACTCCCCAAACGGCCCCAATCCTCTCCAAACTGTCGCCACTGCTCCCCCCGCCCCCCCGCCCAAAATTCCTCCCCTTCTTCCCCCAGACCCCTTCCCTTGCCCCCCCCTTGTCTAAAAACTGCCCCTAAAATTACCCTCCCTCTCCTCGTGCTTCCAATTCCCCCCCAGCTCGCTCCGCATCGCTTCTCCGCACCGTGGGCGAGAACAAGAGGCGCTCCATTTTGAAAAGGAGCGATTTATTGCCTCCCACCCCCTTGAAAATGGGAGTAGGGGGTCCCCATGTGCCCCCCCCCCCCTCTCCTCCCCCTCCCCAAAGGCCTGGGGAGGGGTCCTATGAGGCGGAATCGGAGGCCTCAGAGCTGTCCTTGACGTCGGTGCTCTCCGTGGCTTCGCTCACCTCGCTCACATCCTTACTGTCGGCCCCGCTGTCCTCTGGGGGGGGCGCACCCGGTGGGGGGGGACCCCCAGTTCCACAGCTTTCCCCCCCCCGGGGGGGCTCCCCAGGGCTGAGGGTGGTGGGGCGGCCCCGCTCCTTCTGCTCCACTTGTTTGCGCAGCTGGGGAGGGGGAAATAAATAAGGGAATGGTGTTGGGGGGGCTGAGCCCAAATCACCCCAAAATGGGGGCAAGGGGGGCGGGGGGGGGGGGGAAGGGTCCAACCTCATCTGCCATCTGGGTGAGGTCCCGCTTCATGGCGTAGGCATCCTCACCATCGGCATAATATTTGGGTTCCACTTCACTGATCCTAAGGGGGGGAGGGGGCACAAAATGGGGCTGCCTGTTCCCCCCCCTTCCCCCCCACATTGGTATTATCTATTGGTGTTATCCCCCCCTTTATGGCTCTCAGCACAGCCAGACCCCCCCCCCCTTCACCCCCTAAAGCCATCAGGGGTGGCCCCAAATACCCAACACCTCCCCCCATGATTTACAGCCCCCCCCCCAGCCCCTCAAAAGCCACTCACTGGAAGTTGAGGGTGTTGGAGTAGAGATGCAGAGCTGCCCGGTTGCTGTAAGATAGAAAAATAATAATAATAATAATAATAATAATAATAATAATAAGGGAGGAGAGGAGGCGACTTCAGGGTTGTAAACAGGAATTTTGGGGGGTGGGCTCAGGGGGATGGGGGCGGGGGGGGGGGTCCCCACCTCTTGCGGACGTGGAGGGAAACGTATTTGGCATTGAAGTTCTCAATCATGGCCCGCGACGCCTGGTCCATCAGCTTCTGAGCCAGCCCCAGGCGTCGATGAGAACGCTTCACTGCCTAAAAGGGGAGGGGGCTGTTAGGGGGAGGGGGGGAAAGGGGGGAGCACAGCTGAGGTGAAGCCCCCCTCCCCCATCCCCAAAATCCTACGCTCTCTTCCCAATCCTCAATTCCCTCTACAAGTCCCCCCCAAAAAACAAACTAAAAAAAGGCCCCCAAATGCTCAAAAATCTGCTTTGGAATCCCCACGATCCCCCCCCCCCACCAATGCCCCATTAAGTTCCCCATTTCCAATCCTCCCCCCCCCCCCCCACGCCCCCAGCTCCACCCAAAATCCCATAATAAGTTACCAGCGATGTGATGTGTCCGTGCGGGACGTCGTCAGGATCCTCCTCCCTGCAAATGAAGATGATATGTGGGGTGGGGGGGCACCCCAAACTCCTCTCAGCACAGCCCCAAAGCAACAAAAAGAAGGGGGGGGGGGATGGTCCCCCCTTCACCCTCCCCCCCCCCCAGCCATGCTCACATCTTTGCCAGGACGTAGCCGACAATCTTCCCGTTTTCATCCTCAGCGATGTAGGAAAGCTGCAAAAAGAGGAAGAAAAATAAAAATGGCATCGGGATCATCCGGATTTGGGTCTGGGGGTTCCATAGGTGTTGGTTTTTTTTTGGATTGGGGGGGGGTGGGGGTGGGAAATCACAGCTCCTACCTGCGGCCAAGAGAGGCCGTGGTAGAAATAATACTTCATCTGGTAATTTTCGGGCAGGCAGAGCAGGTTGCAGTGCTGCATGTTCATCAAGTCCTCGGGCTAACGATGGGGAGCGTCAGGGCGGGGCTGAGCCCGGAATGAGGCCACCCCCCCCCCCCCCCCCTTCAAGGGGTGGGATCCCCAAAAATCCCTTCCTGGGGATTCAAAGCCTTCCCCTGGAGCTCAGGACCCGGTGACGTTCCCTGGTTCTTTTAACAAGATCCTAAACTGCACCCTCGAGGCCCCCAAATCCCCCCCCATCCACACCCCATCTTCCCTTCAAGGCCCTGAAACCCCTCTCCGTACCCCAGATCCTCATCTCCAGACCCCAATTTCCTCCCTCCACACCTCATCTTCCCTTCGATGCCCTGAATTCCCCCTCCGGGACCGAGATCCTCGTCTCCAGACCCCAATTTCTCCTCTCCATGTTTGGGATTTCCCTTCCGGACCCCAATATTCCCCCCCCCCCCCCTCCAGACCCCATCTTCCCTTCAAGGCCCTGAAACCCCTCTCCGTACCCCAGAGCCTCGTCTCCAGACCCCAATTTCCCCCCTCCACATGCCGGATCTCCCTTCCGGACCCAAATATCCCCCCGCCCCCGACCCCATCTTCCCTTCAAGGCCCTGAATTCCCTCTCCACACCCCACATTCCACCTCCACAGATCCCAATTTCCCCCCTCCACGTCCCGGATCTCCCTTCCAGATCCCAGTCTCCCCCCTTCCAGCCCCCACCTTCCCTCCAAGGCCCCGAATCCCCCCATCCATGCCCCACATCCCCCCCCCACAGACCCCAATATCCCCCCCCCCGGATCCCCTCTCCAGGCCCCATTTCTCCTCCCTTCAGGCCTCGGATTCTCCCCCATTCCCCTCCCCGCGGTTCCCCATCCCATTCCCGAATACCCGGACCCCTTCTCCCGGCCGCCCACCCGCGCATTCCGGATGTTCATGGCTGCCGAGGAACCAGGAGCTCGGCCGGCTCCGGCCTTGCCGTCGCACTCCCTCTCCTTAAGAGCCGCTTCCGGCGGAAGGACAAGCCACAGCCAATCAGAGCTAAAATTGCCGAGAGGCCCCGCCCACAACTGAATAGCGATTCGCTTGACCCACCTCTCCCGCGCTTTATGGACAGGCGAACCAGCCAATCAGTGAGCAAGATGAGTGGACGACTACGCCCTCGTCGCTGTTATTCTCAGCCAATCAGGAACGATCAAATCCAGCTAAGATCGTTCACTCGAATCCAGAGCGCGCCAGGCAACAGCCAATCACAGCCGCGAATTCGCAATAGGGCGTGCCCACCGACACTCCCACTCAATCGCTCCTCGCGGCGCAGCGAATTGACAGCCGCGCGAGCCAATGGGAAGCGAGAGGAGGCGGAGCCGAGCAGAGTGCACAGCTTTTATTGCGGGAGGTAGCAGCGTGGGGTGGCCAGGTCGTGTCCCCAAACCTTGCGGGGAGGAGGGGGGGGGGGTTGGCCGGGTCCCCATGGGGTCCTCAAGTCCGGGTGCCTCTGGACTGGGTCCCCATGGGATCCCCAGCCTCCAGCGGTCCTAATCCACAGCATAGACCCGGGTGGCCGTGGACCGGGTCCCTCGGGGTCCTTAAACGGAGGTGAGCCTGGACTGAGCGCCAGGTGGGTCCCCAAAAGAGGTCGCCCACAAGGTCGGTCCCCAGCCGTGGACGGGGCCCCTTTGGGTCCCCAGACCCAGGTGACCTCGGACCAGGTCCCCTTGAGGTCCCCAAACGCAGACAATCCTGGTGCAGGTCCCCACGTGTTCCTCATCAAGAAGGGTAGATCTGTGTCCCCACAGTGCCCCCATTCTGGGGTGTCCCTGCTTCACGTCCCGTCATCGTGGACACCCCCACGCCGTGCCCCCCCCCCCATTCAGGGCTGCATCCGGAGAGCCCCGTCCAGCCTCACCACCTCCCCGTTGATCATGGGGTTCTCAGCCAAGGCCTGCACCAGGTGTGCGTATTCGGCAGGGTTCCCCAGCCGAGATGGGAAGGGAACCTGCTGCCCCAAAAACTTCCGCACCTTCTCGGGCAGCCCGTCCATCAGAGGGGTGGAGAAAAGCCCTGAGGGGGGAGGAGGAGGGGACGCAAAAAATACAATAAAATAGGGGGTGTAAAACACGTAAAATCCCTCGTCCTTCCCCATCCCTAAAAGCTCTCCCTTCCCTACCTGGGGCGATGGTGACCACGCGGATCCCCAGCGGTGCCAGGTCGCGGGCAATGGGCAGCGTCATGCCCACGATGCCCCCCTTAGAGGCTGAGTAGGCCGCCTGGCCCACCTGTTGGGGGTGAGGAGCGTTATGGGGGGGCTCCCCTCATCCCTCTGGTGTCCCCCCTCTGCCCCAGAGCTTTCCAGCCCAGCTCACCTGCCCCTCAAAGGCTGCCACGCTGGCCGTGTTCACCACCAGGCCCCGGTGGCCGTCGGGGTCGGGTGCGTTTTGGCTCATCAGGCGAGCGCTGAGGCGGATAACATTGAAGGTCCCAACCAGGTTAATCTGTAGGACAAAGGGCAACAAAGGGAGGCATGCATCTGACCCCTACCCCACAAGCACCCCATTGGTCAAGGACATGCACCCCACTGACCGGAGACCCCTCACAACCACCCTAGAACCAAACCCACTGCCCAAGGCCACCCCACGACCACACAATCACCAAGACAACCCCGTGCCTGCCCCATTAACTGAGGCCACCTTATGCCTACGTCATTGACCAAAACGACCCCAAGACAGCCCCACAGACAAGGACCACCCCCCTTGACCAACATTACCCCACAACCACCCCATTAACCACGACCACCCCCCTTGACTAAGAGACCCCACAACCTGACCAAGCTCATCCCGCTGACCAAGACCAACCTGCTGACCACCCCATGACAATCTTGCCCCCCTCCCCGCTGACCCCGGTCAGACACTCACATTAACGACCCGCTGGAAATCCTCCAGCTCGTGCACTTTGTCCTTCTTGGCATTGTAGGTCTTGACAGCGATTCCCACCCCAGCGCAGTTCACCGCCAGCTCCAACTTCCCAAAAGTCTTCTTGGCCAATTCCAGGGCAGCCTCCACCTCCTCAGCCGATGTCACCTGTGTGTACGGGGAGCAGAACCCCCTCAGATCCCCTCCAGACCCCCGATTCTCCCTTCTAGGCCCCCAATTCTCCCCTGCACCCAGCTGCCCCAAACCCACGCCCCGATTTCCACCCCTCCAGACGCCCCGTCCCCATCTTGGGGTGCCCCTTGTCCCTGCTTTGTGTCTCATTGACACACAATCCTGGTGCTCACGTTAGCGGGGGCAAAGGCGCAACGTTCACCCAGCTCTGCTGCCAGCTGTGCTCCCTGCGAGCTGGGCAGGTCAAGGAGAACAACGCGGGCTCCTTGCTCCACCAAACGCTCCGCCGTGGCCCGGCCCAGCCCTGAGGCTCCGCCGGTCACCAGAGCCACCATTCCCTAGAAAGTGGGATGGGGTTAATGGGGTGTCGGGGAGCGAGCTCGCGTCCCTCCCCATCGCGGGGTCCGGAGCTCCCCGGCACCTTGACGCTGCGCAGGGCTGCCATGCTGGGGCCAATGGTGAAGGGGGGCGGCGGCGAAAGGAGCCGAAGGGTGGCGGGAGGAGCCGAGCGGAGGAGAGCACTGATTGGTGGAGCCGAGAGGAGGGGAACAGTAACTGGTGGAGCTGAGGGGCGGTGGGTGGAGCCGAGAGGACGAGAGTGGTGATTGGTGGAGCTGAGGGGCGGTGGGAGGGGCTGAATAGTGGCTGGAGAGTCGGGAAGACCCGAACGGAGCCGAGAGGACCCGAACGGAGCCCAGCGCCTGTAGGCGGAGCCGAGAGGATCCGAATGGTGCCGAGAATTGCCGAGTAGAGCAAAGGGAACCCGAATAGAGCCGAGAGAATACGAATGGAGCCGAGCGATCCCAGAGGATGGGGTCGGGACCCCCCTGTGGGGGTGGGAGGGGCTGCCGTAGGGATGTGCAGCGAAGTGGGAACTTGGAAACCCTATGGGAATGGAGAAGACCCCCTCCCCCTACCCCCTATAGGGGACAGGGGACCCCCGGAGGTATGAGGAACCCCCGAGGCGGACCTTGGGACCCCCAACGGGGACAGGGAACCTGGGGTGCAGGACCCCTAGGGATCGAGACACCCTCATGGAAAGGGACCCCCGTCCAAGAATGGGGATCCCCCCCCAAAAATGGGGATCCCCCTCGATGGATTGGGACCCCCCCCCTAAAAAAAATGGGGACACTTCATCCCACAAGGATTGGAACTCCCCAAGAACGGGAATCACCCCTCAAGTACGGGTATCATTCCTCCTCAAAATGGGACCCCATGGGACCCCCCTCCTCCTCCCTCACCCAAGAGTTGAGGCTCCCTCCCCAAGAACGGGGATCTCCCCCAGGTTGGGGATGGGGACCCCACAAAGATAAGGCTCAGGACCCCTCAAGATGGGGACACAACAGTGGCCAGGACCAGCAGAGGGGCTGAAATAATCTCCCCCCTCCCCCCTAATAAAGGAGGGGGTTCACCCCCCCCTCCCCCCAATAAACAAGGGCTAGAATCAGGACCCCCCCTCCCAGATATGCTGAATAAGGGCAGTGTCAGCATCCCCATGGATGGGTGCAGCACCAGCCCTGCTGATGGGAAGCAGGGGGAGCTGGGGGGAGGAAGGGGGGGGGAACAGACAGGGCCCCCCCACGCCTCATCCCAGCTGCTGTCCCTGTCCCGGCCGGCAGCCAGGGTATAGCGTTACCTCTGACCTTGCTCGGGGGGGGGGGGGGGGGGGGGGAACCGCCACGCCAACCCCCCCAGCAGCACCATGGAGGAGAAATCAGAGAAATCAGCCAAAATCCCGGGTATGGGACAAAGGTGGGGGGCGGGAGGAGGGTTGTGTTTGTATAAGGGGGGGGGGGGGGAGAAAAGGGGGGGGTTGACCCGTTGCTCCGGGGACACTGACCGTAGTGGGGACAGAGGGCAGAGCCATGGCGGCGGTGGCATCGGGACAGCTGACTCAGAACCCCCTGCAAAAAGTGTGGGTTCCCCTTAGCCTGCATCGCCTGCGGAGGCGAGGATGTGAGCTTGGGGAGCTGGGGGGGAGGAGAAGGGGAGTGGAGGGTTTTGTGGGGGGATTTGGGGTGCTGCGCTGCTGCAGACCTCCTAAATATTGTTAAATCCTCTCCCCCCCCCCCCCCCCCCAAATGGCATGGATGAGAGTTTAAAGAGAGAGGATTTGGGGGGGTTGTACTGCTCTGGCGCTGCAGATCTCCTTAAATCCTGTCCCCCCTGCCCCCCCCCAAAAGCAACTGTACCCCAATTCACCAACTGCCCCACCATGGTGATCCTGGTGGGGCTGCCAGCCCGTGGCAAGACCTACATCTCCCGCAAGCTCACCCGCTACCTCAACTGGATCGGCATGCCGACACGGGGTGAGTCATATGGGGGGGGGGGGGGAGGGGGGGGATAAGAAAGCTTTGGGGTGCCCCCTAACCAGCCCCTCCCATTGGCAGTGTTCAACGTGGGGCAATACCGCCGTGAAGCGGTGCAGAGCTACAAGAACTACGAGTTCTTCCGCCACGATAACGAGGAGGCCATGCAGATCCGCAGGTTTTTTTGGGGGGGGGGGGTCTGGAGGGGAGGGGGTTGGGGGGGGGTCACCTCAGCAGCTGATGGCCTCCTCCACTCTAATTCCTGCCCCCTGTCCCCCCCCCCCCAGGCAGTGTGCGTTGGCTGCACTGCAGGACGTCCGCACCTATCTGAGCTCTGAAGAGGGGCAGGTGGCGGTAAGAGAACCCCCCCCCCCCCCCCGAGGGAAATAACCCCCATAGGGGGCAATTAACCCCCCCCCGGGGCAATTAGCCCCCCGGACAAGGGGGGGGGGGGGGGGTTACCCCTGAGGGCTCCGATTGCCCCAAATGCAGGTGTTTGATGCCACCAACACGACGAGGGAGCGCCGAGCCCTCATCCTGCAGTTCGCAAGGGAGAACGGCTACAAGGTACCGATGGCAATTTCTTTCTTTTTTTTGGGGGGGGGGACGGGGGGAGAAGTCACAGTTTGAGAAGGGAACTTATTGCATTTTGGGGGGGGGGGGGGGGGGGGGGCACGCACCCTGCTCTCTCTGCAGGTCCTGTTTGTCGAGTCCATCTGCGACGACCCCGCCATCATCGAGGAGAACATCAAGGTGAGGGGACGCCTCCCTAAAACGCATCCCTTACCCCCCAGCGCAAGCCTTCCCCCCCTGCCTCTTTTAAACTGTAGCCCCCACCGAAGCGTGACGCCCCCCCCTCCCCACGCAGCAAGTGAAGCTGAGCAGCCCTGACTACAAAGGCTGCATCCCGGAGGAAGCAGTGGCTGATTTCTTGCAGCGCATCGAATGCTACAAAGCCACCTACGAGCCCTTGGACGAGCAGCTGGACAGGTGACACCCCGCTGCATCCCCCCACCCCCCAACCCTGGGTTTGGGGACAGCGTGGGGGTGATGTGACACGAGGTGTGTGGGGATGGGGGTTGGGGGGTGCGCAGCGGGCTGTCTTACATCAAGATCTTCGACGTGGGCGTGCGGTACCTGGCCAACCGGGTGCAGGGCCACGTGCAGAGCCGGACGGTGTACTACCTGATGAACACTCACGTCACACCGCGCGCCATCTACCTGAGCCGCCACGGGGAGAGCCTGCTCAACCTGAAGGGACGCATCGGGGGGGACGCAGGGCTGTCCCCCCGGGGGCGCCAGGTGGGGCTGGGGGAGGCCACGGCCTCTGTGGGGGGATTGGCACAGTGGGGTGGGTCGGGTGGGGATGGGACAGCAGGGATCGCAGCAGGGGGGGGGGCAGGGGAAATGGGGGCGTGGCTAAGAGAGGGCAAACCCCAGGAAACACCAAATATGGAAGTGAAAGGGTGGGGCTAACACAGGCCACGCCTCCTGGGACAACTGTTCAATAAGAGGCAGGACTGTTAGGCCACGCCCCCCAAACAGATACAGCTATATATTGAGAAAGGGGTGGGGCTAAAAAGAGGCCGCACCCCTGAAGACCACACATGACCAATAGGAAAAAGGGGTGGGGCTAACAGAGGCCACGCCCCCAGCACCCACTTCAGTCATTGCAATTTTCACCAAAGCCATGCCAACAAGAACAACTCCAATTGGCTCTTTAAAAAGGGTGGGGCTAACATAAGCCACGCCCCTCCTCCCAAGCCGATCTAATTGGTTGTTGAGGAAAGAATGGGACCAACATAGGCCCGCCAATGAAGAGAGGGCAGGGCTGAAGGAAGCCACACCCCCATGAGCCAATCCAATTGGTTGATGAGAAAGGGGTGGGGGCTAATAGAGGCCACACCCCCATGTTCCAATCCCATTGATGAGAAAGGGGTGGGGGCTAATAGAGACCACGCCCCCATGAGCCAATCCAATTGGTTGACAAGAGATGGGGGCTAATAGAGGCCACACCCCCAATGAGCCAATTCAATTGGTTGCCAAGAAAGGGGCGGGGCTAATCGAGGCCACGCCCCCACAAGCCACTCCCAATGTAGATAGAGGAAGGGGTGGGGCTAATTAAATAAGCCCCGCCCCACAACAACACACCCAATTAACTGACACTGCTAAGCGGCTCAGGATCAAACCGCAGCCTCATTAACCACCACAGCCATTTGCATACAGCAAGGGGCTAATGACAAGCCCCGCCCCCAAGGATGACGGGGTGAGGGGGTGTCGAACTCAGCCCCACCTCCTCAGTACGCCCAGGCCTTGGCTGAATTCATCCGGAGCCAAAGCATCCGCGAGCTGAAGGTGTGGACGAGCCACATGAAGCGCACCATCGAGACGGCCGAGGCGCTGGGCGTCCCCTACGAGCAGTGGAAGGCGCTCAACGAGATCGATGCGGTCAGCGTTTGATGGGGGGCGGGAGGGAGGGGGTTCTCCCAAATAACCCCCCCCCTGTGTGCCCCCTTAAAACTCCTCCCCACACCAGGGAGTCTGTGAGGAGATGACCTACGAGGAGATCCAGGAGCGTTACCCCGAGGAGTTCGCCCTGCGCGACCAGGACAAGTACCGCTACCGCTACCCCAAGGGCGAGGTGACAACAGCGGGGGGGGTTGGGACAAGAAAGGGGGTGCTTGGAGACCCCCCCCCCCCCCCCCCAAAACACCCCCCTCACAGCAGCCTCTCACCCTTCCCCACCCCAGTCCTACGAGGACCTGGTGCAGCGCTTGGAGCCCGTCATCATGGAGCTGGAGCGGCAGGAGAACGTCTTGGTCATCTGTCACCAGGCCGTCATGCGCTGCCTGCTGGCTTATTTCCTGGACAAGAGCTCTGGTGAGGCCACAGGGACAATCTGGGAACGAAGCCGTGCTTCACTCCGCCCCCCCCACTCCCTCCTCATTTTATTATCGGCCCCCCCTCCACCCCAGAGGAGCTGCCCTACCTCCGGTGCCCCCTGCACACAGTGCTCAAGCTGACCCCCGTGGCTTACGGTGAGTGGGGGGGACACAATAAGTATCACCTGGGGGAGGGGGGAAAAGAAAAGGACATCGCCCCGTGTGCGTGCCCCCCTGCCATCAAAAGGGACGGCCCCAGCTGCAGCCTGGTCCCTTTTGTCCCCTCCAACTCCTCTATGGGGCAATCAGGGTGTGAAGTGGAGTCCATCTTCCTCAACGTGGAGGCAGTGAACACCCATCGCGAGCGGCCCCAGGTGAGGGGAAACGGGGGGGGACAAAATTTGGAGAGGAGAAACAGGACCCTAAAAGTCCCTGTTAGCACAGCGAAGGGGACACAGCATTTGTTGACCCCCCCCATGGTGTGGGGGTGCACGATTTGGGGGGAAACGATCACATTGTGGAATGAGAAACATCGCATTTTGTACCGCAGAATGTCGACATCAGCCGCCCCACGGCCGAAGCTTTGGTCACCGTTCCTGAGCACTACTGAGCCCCCCAAACCCCCCCGGATAATTAAAGCTTGCCTTAACAAAGAGCCTGGTGCGTGCTGGGGAGCTGAGCACCCCCCAAAAGAACACAATTTTATTTAAGGAGAAGGGGTTCACGCGTTGGCCTTGGCTTCGTTGTATTGGCTGATCCAGAAGCTGGGCTCCTTCTTCTGCACCTGGGGGCAAAGAGGAGTTAAGAAAATAAAAGGGGAGGGGGTCAGGTTCTGCCCTGGGCCCCCTCCCCTCCAAAAAAGACCCCCATACACCCCCCACCTTTGCCACAAAGCTCAGAATGTCCTTCTTGGAGGTTTCCTTGGCAGCCCTTGGCCCCCACTGGAAATTGAACTCGGGGGGGTCCGTCAGGGGGATGGGGGTGACCTCCAGGTACCTGCAAGGAGCAATGGGGTGAACCCCCGTGTTTCAGTGGGGTGTGTGTGTGGGGGGGGGGTCACAAAAGCTGTCCCATTGTGTCCCCTGCCCTGTGATGTCACCTTAAAGCCACCGGGGGGTGGGGGGACAACAGTGGTTGCTCTGCGGTGCGGTATAAACAGCCGGGCTGACGCTCGTGCCGCGGTTGCTCTGTGCACACCGGGGTTCCCCCCAACCTCCCCCCCTCCTCAAATTGCATCCCCGCCCCCTCTTTGCACTCACTTCTGTCGCACCAGCTCCTCCGTCACCAGCTTCTTCACATCTCCAAACACCTCGTGCTTCTCCCTGTGGGCGCGCCGTGGGGTGAACGAGGGATGGAAGCACGCAGCTCTGCTCCCTCAATTCTTTTTCCCCCTCCTGTCCCCCCCCCCAGAAAAAAAAATCCTACCCTGGGTGCACCCGGAGCCGGCGCAGGAACTCCCATACAGCACCTAGGGGGGAAAAGGATCAGCAGGGGGGGACACAAGGGGAAATTGGGGACTGGGGTAACAAGGGGAGCTCACTGTCTTTGGCTGAGTTGCCCTTCATGAAGATGAAGCTGAGGATGACGATGAGGAGACCCAGCTTGGCTGTCTGTATATCCCTGTGGCAGAAAAAGCATCACAGACCCAAAAAGTGGACTTGGAGGGGGAAGGGGCCTCTCAACGTTCCCCCCACCCAAGAAACATCCACCAGCCCCCTCACTGTTTCAGGTTCTCCCCCTCGACACGCGGCAGGGTGCTGGTGAGGATGTAGATGTGGTGCTTGGTGTCAATCTCCACCATCTGCAACCCGAACACCTGGCAGGGGAGGGGGACACAAGGGTTAACTCAGCACAGAGATGGGGGGTTGGGGGGAGAAACTGACCCCCACCCCTTTGAGCCCCCTCATACCTGCTGCAGGGTCCTGCCCGCCCGGTTGACAATCTCTGAGTAAACATCTTTATATTCACGGATAACTTTTTTCAGGATGTCTGTAGAGAACAGAAGGGTGGGGGCAATTCTATAAGGTTTTGAAGAGAAGGAAGCCATCCCATAAAGATTTGGAGGGGAGGGAGGAGGGGCAACGCCATAAGGTTCTGCAGGAAGATGGGAGACATCACGCCCTGCAGGGAGTGGGGATGACTCAATAAGGAAAAGGTCCTTGGGAAATAAGGAACATCTAAACTCACCTACTCTTTTAATAGGGATTTTCTTCTGGTCTTTCACAAGCAAGAACTGCACCAGCTCGGTCACCTGTAGGAAAACAAAAAGGGGAAAAAAATATAGATAAAAAGAACGGGAAAAAGTCCCCCAAAAAGCAAAGAAACTCAACAGACGGCAGGAAAGTGAAACAGGAAAGTGAAAACTCACAGGGAAGGGGCACATCCCCGACCCCTCCTCCCTCTCACCCCCAAACTCCTCTCCCCCCCAGACTCCTCCTCCCTCTGCCACCCCCCCCAAGCTCCTCTCCCCCCCAGACCCTTTTCCCCCTCGCCCCCCAGACTCCTCCCCCCCCACCTTCCGATCGATCTCCTCCTGGGAGCGACTCTCCAGGTTCCTCTGCACTTGGCTGGGGCTCTGCGTGGGCAGCACGCTGAAATCCTCATCGTCGCCCTGCAGAGGATCGGGATGGTGACGACACACGGGATGGGGGGCAGTGACCCCCCCCTCCCCCACCCCACCTCAGAGCCGGGCCCACGGTACCTGGGTGAGGCCGGAGCCTCTGCTGCGCTTCCTCTGGGACATCTCTGAAGGGAAGGCAGTGCCAGCTCAGCTCAGGCGGCCATCGGCCGCTCCCCATCCTCTCCCTCAGCCCCCAGCCCCCGCTCGGTGCCTCCGGGAGCCGTTAAAACGGCCATAAACCTCCGCGCCCGGGAGATGCCGCCCCGCCATTACTCACCGCCCTCAGGCCGCTCCTCTCAGCGCGCATGCGCCAGCGCAGCACCGCCCCCTGATTGGCCCAGCCCCTCGTAGTCCCGCCTTCTCCAACCGATCACGCCCCCACGAGGCACTTCCTCGGGTTGTGATTGGTCAAGCAAGCCTGTGGCCACGCCCCCAACGCCGCGTGCCGGCCGCGCGGCCTCGCGCCTGCGGCCCATCGAAAAAGAGCGGGAAAATCGCCCGCTCAAAATTACCTCAGGGAACAAAATGGCGGTCGGGAGCCGCCCCGCATGGAAAGGGAAAATAAATACGCTCGGCCTCAAGAAAGCAACGCTCAAACAATCAGTCAGAAATATAGAAAGAAAGCGAAAAAATGGTATGAAAGGAAATATTTCTGTGACAAGTGTGTGTGGTGATGGGGTCAATGGGAAGAGCGAGTGGTTGTTTGCCGCTTGTAAAATGCATTAAAATTGTGTATTAGGAGAGGGTAAAAATGAGGCTTAAATTAAAAAAAAAAAAGCAGCCATGGGGATTGAGATGAGATCTAAACGGGATGGCAACAATTCCCTCCTAAAAGAGGGATTCTGGGAGCCTTCATCCCAACCCCATTTGGAGATAGCAGTTTGTGTGGGGAGTTGGAAAAAAGACATAGAAAATACTTGGAAAGCTCCAATAGGGCCTGAATGCGAACCTTTTTCTGCTTAATAAAGCATTAAAGCGTTTTCAAGCCCTTTGAAGCCTTGAAGTGCCTCCAGCCCCAATTGCAGGCCTGTGTTTGTTCCAATCCAGGGATCTCTGAAGGACAAAATTTGCCCTTTTTGCCTCTTTTTTACCCCAAATCCCCCCCCCCCATCCCTTCTCCCCCAGTGAATGCATTAAAGCTCTTACCGAAATAAATACATTTAAAAAAAAAATTAAGCAAATAAAGGGAAAAATAAATAAGGAAGCGGCCCCAGGTTTTTTTTTCCGGGCGTTCTGTTTTTATTTCTTTTTTTTTTTTGCAGGCCCTGGCCCCTCTCCAGGCTGCAGCCTGCGGACAAACCCAGCTTGTCTCCGTGAATGTGGCGTCTGTGAGATGGAGAAAACGGAAAGAAAAAAAAAAAAAGGAGAAAAAAAAAGGAGAAAAAAAAAAAAAGAGAGGAAGGTGAGCTGCTGTGGGGATGGGTGAGGAGGGAAGGCAGCGAAGGAGGAGGCATGGAGGAGCCAGGCTGCGCCTGGGCTTGGTACGCCGTGCTGCCCTTACTCCTGCCCGCCCCAGCTCTGCCCCTCAGCCCGGAGGTGAGCACAGGTTGTTGATTTGTTAATTACTGGGAGCGGGCCGAGCTGCGGGAGGGGTTGTGTTGATGCTGCCCTCGCTCACAGCTGCCGGTGAGGAGCTTTGTTGTGAAGGCCACCATCATCTCCCGCTATGCTTCCACCTGCGTGTGCAGCGCCGTGCACAACCCCGATGCTGAGCCGCGCCGCGCCGCCTTCGAGCTGGAGCTGCCGCCTGCCGCCTTCATCACCAACCTCACCGTGTAAGGAGGAGGGGCTGCGTGCCGACATGGGGCGCTTTGGGGTGAGGAGAGGCAGCCGTGCACAGCTTGAATTGCTGTTTTCCACCAGGATGGTCGGTGGCGAGGCGCACCAGGCTGAGGTGATGGAGAAGCGCCGGGCTCGGGAGCTGTATGAAGCGGCCCGCCGGCAGGGCAGGACGGCCGCCCATGTTGGCACCAAGTGAGCACTGGGAAGGGAGGACAGGATAGGATGGAATGGGATGGGATGGGATACATCCACATGTGAGGGCAGCTGTAACGCTCCCCTCCTGCCACACAGAGAGAAGGAAACCCAACGCTTCCAAGTGATGGCCTCGGTGGCAGCCGGTGGGGACGCATCCTTTGAGCTGTGCTACGAGGAGCTGCTGCGGCGCCGCTTGGGCACCTACCGCTACGCCCTGCGCCTCCATCCCCACCGCCTCGTACCCGAGCTCCGCGTGGAGCTGAGCGTCACCGAGCGGGCTGGCATCTCTGAGCTCCGTGTGCTGCCTCTGCCTGGAGATACGGCCGTGACGACAGCGGGCCCCTCCGCCTCGGCGACGCCGTCCATCCGGGTGGAGAAGGGCACGCACTGCGCCCGCGTCGCCTTCAAACCCACCCCGCAGGAACGGGCGGCGCTCGGTGACTTCGTGCTGGAGTACGACGTGGCGCGGCGTGACGCCGCGGGGGACGTGGAGGTGCGCTGAGCATGGATGGGGGCAGCGGGGGGTGGCTGTGAGCCCGTCCTCCACCCTCCCGTTTCTCCTCTAGCTGTACGACGGACACTTTGTCCACTTCTTCGCGCCCGCTGGGCTGTCCCCCATCCCGAAGGACGTCGTCTTCGTAATCGACGTCAGCGGCTCCATGTCGGGCACCAAGATGAAGCAGGTAGCGCTCAGACCCCCCGCAGAGCCCATGTCTTGCTGCGTCCCCGCTTTTACTCTGCCCGTACCCGCAGACCAAGGCGGCCATGCGCTCCATCCTGCACGACCTGCGTCCCCACGACCGCTTCAACATCGTCACCTTCGCCGAGGCCGCCTGCGTGTGGCGAGAGGGCGGCTCCGTCCCGGCCTCTGCATCCTCCATCCGCGGTGCCACGCGGTACATTGACGCCCTCCAGGCCGACGGCTGTGAGTCCCACGCGTTGTTCTCCGTGCGCACGGTGCGTCGCCGTGGTTTCCCTCTTCTGGCCGCATCATCACAGCTCCGCCTGCCGTTCCCGCAGGGACTGACATCAACCGTGCACTGCAGGTAGCAGCTGCTCTCCTTCACCGCCCGGCCGAGGAGCCCCGCGTCGCCCTGCTGCTCCTGCTGACAGACGGCGAGCCCACCGCGGGGGTGACCGACATCCCGCGCATCCTCTCCAACGCCCGCCGTGCCCTCTCCCCCTCAGCCGCTCTCCTTTTCGGCCTGGCTTTTGGGGCCGATGCTGACTTTGCCCTTCTGAGCCGCCTCGCAGCCGCCAGCGGGGGAACAGCGCAGCACATCCCCGAGGATGCCGACGCCGCCTTCCATCTCACTGATGTTTTCAGGGAGATCGACAGCCCGCTCCTGCGAGACGTGGAGCTCACCTACCCCGGCGCAGCCGCGCGGCACGTCGCCCCAAAGCTGTTCCCCGGTTATTTCCAAGGCTCTGAGCTGGTGGTGGCCGGGAAGCTGGAACCGGGCACGGAGCGGCTCCGTATCCGAGCATCTGGACGAGGCGACGAGGGCGAGCTCCACGCCGACACCGAGGTGGTGGCAAACGTCACCGAGCTGCCACCCGGCTGCCCCCAGCGCCCTGCAGCGCTGCTCGGCGCCTTCGTCCGCCGGCTGTGGGCCTTTGTCACCATCCAGGAGCTGCTGCGGGCTCAGCTGGCCGCCAACAGCACGGCCGCACGCCGCCGGCTCGCTGCCGAGGCCACCGAGCTGTCCCTGCTCTACCACTTTGTCACCCCCTTCACCTCCCTCGTGGTGGTGACGCCGGGTGATGGAGGACTCACGTTCCCTCCCAGCTTCACCACCAACAGCCCCACGGGGACAGCGGATGCTGTGGGGACACCAGACGGAGCTGTCACAGCTGCTGCCACAGCACAGGGAGAACACGGGGACCACACGGTGATGGAGAACACGGTGCCACCCACCGCCCAGCTGCAGCCCTCCCCACCCCAGCTCCAGGTGCCCCCGGTGCCGTGGGGGGGTCCCAGCCTGCCCCGCGGCCCTGGGAACGCGGTGCTGCTGCAGACAGAGGAGGCCGAGCTGCTGGCACCCAGGGTGGGGGGTGAGGAATTCGTGGAGTCCCTGGACCCCCCCATTTATGTCATCCTCACACCCACAGGTGGGCTCTAAACCCTACATTTCCCCCTTTTTTGTGGCCTAACGCCTCCCTCCTCTCCCCATTCTCACTTCTATCTTATCTTCCCAGGGCCCCCCGATGGTGATGATGCCTCAGGTAACAGCCCCCCCCCCCCCCACAGCCCCAAAATGTGGGAAGGGGCCGCACACCGCAGCACCCCTTCCAATTTCCCATTTCTCTTCCAGATCTTACCCACGATGTTGATGTGGGTGAGTTGAGGGAGACACAGAGACCCCCCCGAGACCCCCAGGATCGGGTGCAGCACCCATAGGGGTGCTCTGCAGCCCCTCCACGCATCTCCCCTTTTCCTCTAGCTTCCTCGAGCCCCACATTCTTCACCTTCTCAGCCTCAGGTAAGGAGACGGAGGATTAGGGGGGGCGGTACCAAAGGGTCCCAAATGACCTCTCTGACCCCCCTGCAGTGGACGGGGACCCCCACTTTGTGGCCCACGTTCAGGGCTCGCCGTACCCCCTCTGCTTCACCCTCGATGGTCGCCCCGGGGCCACCCTGCAGCTGCTGACTGACCCGTTGCTCGGTGAGGACCCCCAAAAACCTGCGGGGAGCCCCCGACGCCCCCTAAACAGAGGAGGGCTCACCCCGTGTCCCCCCTCCCAACCTGTTTTATAGGACTAACGGCCCACGGGCACCTGGTGAGCGCCCCCTCCTGGCCGAGCGCCCCGTTACGTCCCCGCACCTTTCTCAACGCTGTCACCGTTTCGGGGCCCGCCGCCGTCGTCACCGTCACCCTGCACGGGATCCGCGTGAGCGGGGAGGGCCCCCCCGTTTCCCTGCCTTTCTCCCATCCCACCCAACTCCACCTCCCCCCCGTGACGCTGCTTTTGGGGCCGGGGGGCCGCCTGCGCCTCCGATGGGGTCCCAGCTTGGAACTCCTGGTGCTGCGTCACCGCTACAGCCGCCCCGGCGCCCTGCAGCGCGACCACCTCGGCTTCTACGTCACCGACAGCAGCCGCTTGTCCCCGAGGGCCGGGGGGCTGTTGGGTGAGTGCCGTCCTCACCCCCACGGGGTGGCTTTGTCACCTGCACAGGGGGCTGCGACGTGTCCCCTTTCCTTTAGGCCGCCTGCGGGGCATCCGGCTGTTCCCGCTGGGGACGACGGCGCGGCTGTCCCTGGGTGCGGTGACAGTGACGGCCACGCTGGTGACAAAGGAGCTGCAGGTGGCACAGGGGGCAGCCCGGCCTGGCCGCTGCTGGTTGGTCCCGCGTTCCAAAGTGCCGGTGCTGCTGGGGGGGCCCTATGGGGATTTCCTGTCCCCCTCTTCGCTGCCAGCCTGAGATTGTCCCTGCTGTCCCCACGGATGCGGGGCTCTATGGGGTCCAGCTCCAGACCTGGGACATAAAGGGGTGCTGCAGCCACTGCTGGACCCCATGGGGGGGTGGGGACCTCATGGCCACTGGTGTCCCCACCGGGTGCTTGGGTGACCCCAATGCCACCACCAACTCTATGGACGTGTGACATGAGATGCCACCAACCTCATGGACTTGTGGAGGCCACCATTGTCCCCAGGAACTCACAGAGACCCCACAGCCACCACCAGCCCTATAGATACTGGGGGGACCCCACGGCTACCAATAGCCTCACGCCTCTGGGACATGTGGGAACCCTAAAGCCACCGTCAACTTATGGAAACCAGCTGACCTGCCCCACCAAACCCCTCCAGGAAACAGAGGACCCCCCTGTAGCCCCCCCAAATAGCCACGAGACCCCAGCCCGCTTCGACGCCCCAACCCCACGCGTATTTTTATTGCCAAAAGCTGCTCTTTAACCATTTCACACAAAAACAATAAAACCTCCCTCTTCAGAACTGCATGGCCGCCATCAACGTGTCCGAGAGCTTGGTGGCGATTTTTTCTGCCGGGGGAAAAGTGGGGAGAGATACGGTCACAAATGGGGGTGCTTGTGTTGGGGGGGGGGGGGGGGGGAAATGAGGAAAAGGGTCGACTCACAAAAACGATGGCCTGTTTTTCTGCTCACCTGCTCTTTTTTGCAGCTTCTTCCTCCGTTTCCCAGCGGCTGCCAGCCCCTGGCCCTGCAGCAGTGGGGGGAGAGCGGCCACCTCCTCCAAACGTGGGGCGCGGGCTGGGGGCTCTTCCTCTTCCCCGCCTCCCCCTGCCTTCGCCCGCGCCTTCAGCTCCACGGTCACCGCGCCGAGCTGCGGAGGAGCCCCTATAAAAACAAAATCTCCAAACCCTAAAAACCCCCCAAATTCGCCCCAATTCTTTTATTCCCGTACTTCCAGGTCGTCCTCCTGCTCGTGGCCATCCTCCATGGTCTCCTCCTCTTCCTCGGGGACACACGAGGACATCTCAATACCCGTCACCACCTCCGGGACCACTACAACAGCACCAGCTCAGCACAGTGGAGGTGAGCGGGGGCCAAATTTCGGGGCTAACAAACCCCAAATTCTCACCCGCCAGCGCCTCGGCGTCGCCCCTCTCCAGCGCCTCAAGGTCGAGCGCCGGCCCCATGGATGCAAGGATCTGCGCCTCCAGCTGCACCCCGACCTCGTCGCACTTGGGGGGGTGTGTGTAGTAAGAGATCTTCCCGCTGCGGGATTTTGGGGTGAATTGGGGGGGGTTTTAGGGTACAGGGTTCCTTCCCTCCCCCCCCAACACACTGCTCACCTGGTCCAATCGTGCAGCAAAGCCACGGCGGCGGCGTGGGGGTCCGGGAGCCCCCCTGGACGGAGGCGGCCCTGCCGGCGGGCCAGGTGGGACAGGAACTGCCGGGGGTCGGGGCAGGGGGGCACCCCATAGAGCTGGCTCAGCTGGGGGGGAAAGAGGGAACAGATCACGGTCACCCCACTGTCACAGCGACGGGGACCTCCCTGTCCTCACGGCAATGGGGCCGAGCCCCACGGATACCATCCAACTCCACAGCGATGGGGTGGAGATCCTCCCCAAACCTTCCTAAACTCCACCAACACCCCCGTGGTCCCCAGCGGTGGGACTGAACCCCCCCCCCCCCTTCAAACAGCCCCGAGCCCCCCCGTGACACCCCTAAGCCCCACAGCAGTGTGGCTGAGAACCCCCAGCCACCTCCAAACCCCACAGCAATGGCACTGAGACCCCCCCCAGAAATAGGGCTGAACCCACCTGCTCGGGGGGGCAGCGCCGCAGGATGGCAGCAGCGGGGGTCAGGGGGTCCCGCAGGCGCTGTGGGGCCAAAGCCCCCCGCAGTGGGGCAGCAGCAGTGGGGGCTCCTGTCTCCATGACAACACCGGGGCAATCCAACAGCTGGATGTGGCGGTCCAGCTGCACCGTCTGCAGGCACCTGGGAGGGGGGGGGGGGGGAAAGGAGATTAGATGGACCCCCTCCCCTGCCCCCCACCTCGGGGGAGAGTTGGAGGGGTGCTTCTGTCAGCCCCCCCCCCCCCTCAGGGAGACTGAGCTTACTTGGTGACCCCCGGCACTGCGCCCACCACGCAAACACGGCTCCGCTTGAGGCTGTTGATGAGGCTGCTCTTACCCACGTTGGGGTACCCTGGGGGGCGAAGTGGGGGTCGAGGGGGGGGGGTTTAGGGGGTCAAAGGGGCAGCTGGGGGGAGTCAAGGGGGGGATTGGGGGTCGGTATGGAATCGGGGGTCAAAGGAAGGGGGAATTGGGTGTCAGAGGGGGCGCTGGGGGCGAAAGGATTGGAGGAAACTGAGTGTCAAAGGGGTGGGGGATTGGGGGTCAGAGGGGAAGTTGGGGGTCAGAGGGGAAGTTGGGGGTCAGAGGGGAAGAGAATTGGGGGTCAGGGATGAAATTGGGGTCAAGGAAATGGAGAACTGGGGGTCGGTGGGGAACTGCGGGCTGGGGGGAGTCAAAGGGGTGTGGAATCGGGGGGTCGAAAGAGTGGAGAACGGGGGGGTGAGGGGAAACCGAGGGTGGAAGAGGGGGGAAACCGGGGGTCAGAGGGGGAGGAACGGGGGGGTCAGAGGGATCCCCAAATGCTGGGGGGGGTCCTAAAGCCCCGCTCACCCACGACCCCCACAGTGATGGCCGTCTTCACCTCCTGCGAGCGGCTGTAGTTGGCCAGCACCCGCAGCAGGCAGTCGGCCCCAACACAGCCGCTGCCAGCCAGCACCTCCTCTGGGGCTGCCGTCACCGGAACCCGGCTCTGCTTCTGCGTGGGGACACGGCCAGGGGACACGGGGTGACAATGGGACACCGGGGGACAGGGGGACACCAGGTGACAATGGGGACACGGGGTGAGATGGGGACATGGGGTGACAGTGGGACGCTGGGGGACACAGAGACACCGGGTGACAACGGGACACTGGAGGTCACTGGGTGACACGGGGACACCACTGGGTGACATGGGGACACTGGAGGTCACTGGGTGACATGGGGACACCACTGGGTGACATGGGGACACTGGAGGTCACTGGGTGACATGGGGACACCACTGGGTGACATGGGGACACCACCAAGTCAAAATGGGACGCCAGGTAATGAAAGGATGACAATGGGAGAACAGCAGGTGACGAGGTGACAACAGTAGGTGGCAATGGGTGACAGGAAGGCACTGTTGGGTGACACAGGGACAGCGGGTGACGAATGGACATCAGGCAGCAAGAGAACACGGAGCGACAAGGTGACACCAGGTGACAACACTGGGTGACAAACAGACACCAAGCAGCAAGGGAAGAGTGGGTGACAACGGGACACTGCTGGGTGACAACAGGTGACAATGGGACACAGATGGGTGACATTGGGTGGCCATAAGATGCCAGGTGACGGAAGAACGAGCGACAAAGGGAGAGTGGGTGACAAGAGGACAGCACCAAGCGACAGCGGGTGACAAAGGGACACCGCTGGGTGACACAGGGTGACAAGGGGACATTAAAGGACACCAGGTGACACCCCCAGCCCCCCACCGACGGCGGCTCCCCACCAGGTTGCGGCTCTGCTGCTGTGTCGACGCCTTGAAGGCCACGGTGGGGAACTCGGCACGGAGGAACTTCAGCCACGCGGCCACCACGTCCCGCGGCACCAGGTCTGGGGGAGGGGACAGGGGGTGACAAAACGGCTCCGTGCCACACGGGGGTCCTGCGCGCCGCCCCCCCCTCTCCGTACCGATCTTATTGAGCACCAGCACCAGGCGCTGCCGGCTCCCAGCTCTGCGCACGGCCGCTTCCAGCTGCGGGCTGCGACAGCCCTGCGGGTCCCGGGCATCCAACACCTCCAGCACCACATCAGCGGCCTCCAACACCTCCACCCCCAAAAAAAACAACAAAAACCATAAGGGCAACCCCCCAAAAATCATTCTTTTTTTTGTTTTTAACCCCAAAACCCCGCGCTCACCTTACGCAGCTCCCGCCCGTACTGCCGCAGCGCCGCTTCGCCCTGCGCATCCCCGCGGCTCGACGCCGCCTCCTTCTAAAAGTATCGCGACATATCGAATCGAGGGGGGAGGGGGAGAGAGGGAGAGGGGCTGGGGGGAAACGGCCCCCGACTCACTTTGTGCTCGAAATCCCTCTGCCGCCGCAGAGCGTCCTCCTGCAGCCCCCCCAAGCTGCGCCGCTGCCCCACCGCCGCCTCCCGCGCCGCCTCCCGCCGCCGCTGCGCCTCGGCCGCCTGCACGGACGGGGGGGGAAGGGGGAAGAAATGCTTCGCTCTGAGGTCTTTCACCCCTAAAACTCGTTTTCCTTTTTTCCCCTCTCGTGTGCGCCTGCGTTCCAGCGTTACCCTCGTCTGCCTCTTCTCGTTCTGCTGTTCCACGTGGGCGGCGAAGCGGCTCAACTGCGGCACCCCCGGATCCTTCTTCCCCGCCGCCTTCACGGCTTTGCCCTGCAAGGTGGGAGGGGCCCCGTTTGGGAGGGGGGCAACCCCAGTTTGGGGGGCCAATGTGGGGGGAAACGACCGGTTTTGGGGAAACTGGACCAAAGTGGGGAGCGATCTGGACGGGTTAAGCGCGGAACTTCCGGCTCTGGGAAGGGGATGATCCCCAGATGAGGATAATGAGCCACCTTTCAGCAGGAAGCGGACCAGTTTTATTGGGGATGGCCCCAGTGTTGCGGGGAACGATCCCAGTTTGAGGAGGAGGAGGAGGGGAGCGATTAGAGGGAAAAACGGCTCCGTCCGGGCCAAACCGAACCAGTTTAAGGGAAGAACGTTCCCGTTTTGGGGGAAAAGCGCCCCATCCCGGGGTGCTGCGGCCCCGCTCTCACCTGCAGCCGCCTCCCGCGGGCCGCCTCCCTCCGTCGCCCTGCGCGGGAGCGGCAGTGTGACGGGCAGAACCCCCCCCACGCCCCCCACCGCCGGCCCCCGGAACGCACGGGATCGGGTCATGGCTGAGCCCACGCCGTTCTGCTCACTTCCGCCTCGCTGCTTCGTCACTTCCGGCGCGACGGCCGCAAGCCAGGCCCCCCGTAT
>NW_027638803.1:0-21303 GCF_951394365.1 Tetrao urogallus | reverse complement strand
CCTAACCCCATAACCTCACACCCCATAACCTTACACCCCATAACCCCACACCCCATAACCCCATATCCCAACACCCCACACCCCATAACCCTATAACCTCACACCCCAGAACTCCAAACCCCGTAACCCCATAACCCCACACCCCATAACCTCACACCTCATAACCCCATAACCCCACACCCCAGAACCCCACAGCCCCACACCCCATAACCACATAACCTGATACCCCATAACCCCATAACCTCACACCCCATAACCCCATAACCCCACACCCCATAACCCCATAACCCCACACCCCATAACCCCATAACCCCATACCCCATAACCCCATAACCTCACACCCCATAACCCCATAACCTCACACCCCATACCCCAAAACCCCATCACCCCATAACCCCATAACCTCACACCCCATAACCCCACACCCCACACCCCATAACCCCATAACCTCACACCCCATAACCCCACACCCCATAACCCCAAACCCCATAGCCTCACACCCCATAACCCCACACCCCATAACCCCATAACCCCATAGCCTCACACCCCATAACCCCATAACCTCACACCCCATAACCCCATAACCCCATAACCCCACACCCCATAACCCCATAACCCCATAACCTCGCACCCCATAACCCCACACCCCATAACCCCACACCCCATAACCCCACACCCCACACCCTATAACCTGGTTATAGGGTGCCATAGAGACCCCACAACCCTGTGACCCCATAACCCCCGACCCCATAACAGCGGCCACCTCCCTGTCATTGAACCCCAGGCTGACATCGACCCCACAAACGACACCGACCCCAAAAACAACACCGACCCCACAGATGAGACCTATGGGGTGAGTGGGGGCATCTATGGGGTCAGTGGGGAAACCTATGGGGTGGTGGGGTTCTTATGGGGTGAGTGGGGCATCTATGGGGTGGGGGCATCTGTGGGGTTTTTGGGGTATCTATGGGGTCAGTGGGGGCACTTATGGGGTCAGAGAAGGCATCTATGGGGTGGGGGCATCTATGGGGTCAGTGGGGGCATCTATGGGGTCAGTGGGGGACTTATGGGGTCAGAGAAGGCATCTATGGGGTGGTGGCATCTATGGGGTCAGTGGGGGCATCTATGGGGTGGTGGGGTTCCTATGGGGTCAGTGGGGCATCTATGGGGTGGGGGGAATCAATGGGGTGAGTGGGAGCGTCTGTGGGGTGAGGGGGAATTTATGGGGTTTTTGGGGTATCTATGGGGTCAGTGGGGGCACTTATGGGGTCAGAGAAGGCATCTATGGGGTCAGTGGGGGGCACTTATGGGGTCAGAGAAGGCATCTATGGGGTCAGTGGGGGGCACTTATGGGGTCAGCGAGGACATCTATGGGGTGGGGGCATCTATGGGGTCAGTGGGGGGCACTTATGGGGTCAGTGAGGACATCTATGGGGTGGGGGTATCTATGGGGTCAGTGGGGGCACTTATGGGGTCAGTGAGGACATCTATGGGGTGGGGGTATCTATGGGGTCAGTGGGGGCACTTATGGGGTCAGAGAAGGCATCTATGGGGTGGGGGCATCTATGGGGTCAGTGGGGGCATCTATGGGGTCAGTGGGGGCACTTATGGGGTCAGAGAAGGCATCTATGGGGTGGGGGCATCTGTGGGGTCAGTGGGGGCATCTATGGGGTGGTGGGGTTCCTATGGGGTCAGTGGGGCATCTATGGGGTGAGTGGGGCATCTGTGGGGTGGGGGGAATCTATGGGGTGAGTGGGAGCGTCTGTGGGGTGAGGGGGAATTTATGGGGTTTTTGGGGTATCTATGGGGTCAGTGGGGGCACTTATGGGGTCAGAGAAGGCATCTATGGGGTGGTGGCATCTATGGGGTCAGTGGAGCATCTATGGGGTCAGTGGGGGACTTATGGGGTGGTGGGGGGCACCTATGGGGTCAGTGGGGGGCACTTATGGGGTCAGCGAGGACATCTATGGGGTGGGGGCACCTATGGGGTCAGTGGGGGCACTTATGGGGTCAGCGAGGACATCTATGGGGTGGGGGCATCTATGGGGTCAGTGGGGGCACTTATGGGGTCAGCGAGGACATCTATGGGGTGGGGGCATCTATGGGGTCAGTGGGGGGCACTTATGGGGTCAGTGAGGACATCTATGGGGTGGGGGCATCTATGGGGTCAGTGGGGGGCACTTATGGGGTCAGAGAAGGCATCTATGGGGTGGGGGCATCTGTGGGGTCAGTGGGGGCATCTATGGGGTGGGGGGATCTATGGGGTGAGTGGGAATGTCTATGGGGCAGGGGGGGCACTTATGGGGTCAGCAAGGACATCTATGGGGTGGGGGCATCTATGGGGTCAGTGGGGGCATCTATGGGGTGGTGGGGTTCTTATGGGGTGAGTGGGGGCATCTATGGGGTCAGTGGGGGCACTTATGGGGTCAGCGAGGACATCTATGAGGTGGGGGGGGCACTTATGGGGCCGTGGGGGCATCTATGGGGTGAGGGGGAACTTATGGGGTATTGGGGGCATCTATGGGGTGATGGGGAATGTCTATGGGGCAGTGGGGGCATCTATGGGGTCAGTGGGGGCACTTATGGGGTGAGTAAGGGCATCTGTGGGGTGGGGGCATCTATGGGGTCAGTGGGGGCATCTATGGGGTCAGTGGGGGCATCCATGGGGTGGTGGGGTTCTTATGGGGCGAGTGGGGCATCTATGGGGTGGGGGGCACTTATGGGGTGAGTGGGAGCGTCTGTGGGGTGAGGAGGTATTTATGGGGTTTTTGGGGTATCTATGGGGTCAGTGGGGGCACTTATGGGGTCAGAGAAGGCATCTATGGGGTCAGTGGGGGGCACTTATGGGGTCAGAGAAGGCATCTATGGGGTGGGGGCATCTATGGGGTCAGTGGGGGCATCTATGGGGTGGTGGGGTTCCTATGGGGTGAGTGGGGCATCTATGGGGTGAGTGGGGCATCTGTGGGGTGGGGGGAATCTATGGGGTGAGTGGGAGCGTCTGTGGGGTGAGGGGGAATTTATGGGGTTTTTGGGGTATCTATGGGGTCAGTGGGGGCACTTATGGGGTGGGGGCATCTATGGGGTCAGTGGGGGGCACTTATGGGGTCAGAGAAGGCATCTATGGGGTGGGGGCATCTATGGGGTCAGTGGGGGCACTTATGGGGTGGGGGCATCTATGGGGTCAGTGGGGGCACTTATGGGGTCAGAGAAGGCATCTATGGGGTGGTGGCATCTATGGGGTGAGTGGGGGGCACTTATGGGGTCAGTGGGGGGCACTTATGGGGTCAGCGAGGACATCTATGGGGTGGGGGCATCTATGGGGTCAGTGGGGGGCACTTATGGGGTCAGCGAGGACATCTATGGGGTGGGGGCATCTATGGGGTCAGTGGGGGGCACTTATGGGGTCAGCGAGGACTTCTATGGGGTGGGGGCATCTATGGGGTCAGCGAGGACATCTATGGGGTCCCCATATCCCCCCGATCCCATATAATGCCCTTGACCCCATATCCCCTCCGACCCCATATCCCGCCCCAGACCCTATATACCTCCCTGACCCCATATAACCTCCCTCTGACCCCATATACTCCCCCTGACCCCATATAATGCCCCTGACCCCATATCCTGCCCCAGACCCCATATCCCACCCCATATAACCCCATATAACCCTTCTGACCCCATTTCCCCCTCTGACCCCATATACCCCCCAACCCTATATCCCCCCCGACCCCATATAACCCCCCTCTGACCCCATATAACCCCCTCTGACCCCATATACCCCCCTCTGACCCCATATAACCCCCCTCTGACCCCATATACCCCCCTGACCCCATATCCCACCCCCGACCCCATATAACCCCCCTCTGACCCCATATAACCCCCTCTGACCCCATATACCCCCCTCTGACCCCATATAACCCCCCTCTGACCCCATATAACCCCCCTGACCCCATATACCCCCCCCGACCCCATATAACCCCCTCTGACCCCATATACCCCCCCCGACCCCATATACCCCCCTTGACCCCATATAACCCCCCTCTGACCCCATATACCCCCCTCTGACCCCATATAACCCCCCTCTGACCCCATATACCCCCCTCTGACCCCATATACCCCCCTCTGACCCCATATACCCCCCCCGACCCCATATACCCCCCTTGACCCCATATAACCCCCCTGACCCCATATACCCCCCCCGACCCCATATAACCCCCTCTGACCCCATATACCCCCCCCGACCCCATATACCCCCCTTGACCCCATATAACCCCCCTCTGACCCCATATACCCCCCCGACCCCATATAACCCCCCTCTGACCCCATATACCCCCCTCTGACCCCATATAACCCCCCTCTGACCCCATATACCCCCCTCTGACCCCATATAACCCCCCTCTGACCCCATATACCCCCCTCTGACCCCATATACCCCCCTCTGACCCCATATACCCCCCCCGACCCCATATACCCCCCTTGACCCCATATAACCCCCCTCTGACCCCATATACCCCCCCGACCCCATATAACCCCCCTCTGACCCCATATACCCCCCTCTGACCCCATATAACCCCCCTGACCCCATATACCCCCCTCTGACCCCATATACCCCCCTGACTCCATATACCCCCCTCTGACCCCATATCCCCCCCGACCCCATATAACCCCCCTGACCCCATATACCCCCCTCTGACCCCATATAACCCCCCTCTGACCCCATATACCCCCCTTGACCCCATATCCCCCCTGACCCCATATTCCACCCCCGACCCCATATCCCCCCAGACCCCATATAACCGCCCTTACCCCATATAACCCCCCTCTGACCCCATATAACCCCCCTGACCCCATATACCCCCCCCGACCCCATATACCCCCCTCTGACCCCATATACCCCCCTCTGACCCCATATAACCCCCCTCTGACCCCATATCCCCCCTGACCCCATATCCCCCCTGACCCCATATCCCCCCCGACCCCATATAACCCCCCTGCCCCCTTATAGGGGTCGCGCTATGGGGCCGCCTATAGGGCCGCCTATGGGGCCGCCTATGGGGTCAGCAATGGGGTCGACTATGGGGTCGGCAATGGGACCGGCAATGGGACGGAAACGGGAACGGAGCTGAGCGTCCTGCACCGTGAGTGGGGTTATGGGGTCGCTTATGGGGTCGCTTATGGGGTCGCTTATGGGGTCGGTTATGGGGTCGGGGGGGGGATACGGGGTCGGGGGGGATATGGGGTCGCTTACGGGGTCGGTTATGGGGTCTGTTATAGGGTCAGGGAGGTTGTATGGGGTCAGGGGGGTTGTATGGGGTCAGGGGGGGGATATGGGGTCAGGGGGTGTTTATGGGGTCAGAGAGGAGGTTATATGGGGTTTGGGTTTTGGGGGGTTATGGGGTCGGTTATGGGGTCGGGGGGGGGATACGGGGTCAGGGGGGATATGGGGTCGCTTACAGGGTCGGTTATGGGGTCTGTTATAGGGTCAGGGAGGTTGTATGGGGTCAGGGGGGTTGTATGGGGTCAGGGGGGGATATGGGGTCAGGGGGGGATATGGGGTCAGGGGGGTTGTATGGGGTCGGGGGAGGGATATGGGGTTGGGGTTTTGGGGGGTTATGGGGTCGGGGGGGATATAGGGTCAGGGGATGTATATGGGGTCGGGGGGGGGTTATATGGGGTCAGGGGGATATGAGGTCAGGGGGGTTGTATGGGGTCGGGGAGGGGGATATGGGGTCCGGGGGGGGATATGGGGTCAGGGGGTGTTTATGGGGTCAGAGGGAGGTTATATGGGGTTGGGGTTTTGGGGGGTATGGGGTCGGTTATGGGGTCGGGGGGGATATGGGGTCAGGGGGCGTATATGGGATCAGAGGGGGGGTTATATGGGGTCAGTGGGAGCATATGGGGTCAGAGGGGGGTTATATGGGGTCAGGGGGTGGGATATGGGGTCGGGGGGGGATATGGCGTCGCTTATGGGGTCAGTTATGGGGTCGGTTATGGGGTCGGGGGGGATATGGGGACAGGGGGGTTGTATGGGGTCAGGGGGGGATATGGGGTCGGGGGGGGTTGTATGGGGTCGGGGGGATATGGGGTCAGGGGGGTTGTATGGGGTCGGGGGGGGGATATGGGGTCTGGGGGAATATGGGGTCCGGGGGGGGATATGGGGTCAGGGGGCGTTTATGGGGTCAGAGGGAGGTTATATGGGGTTGGGGTTTTGGGGGGTTATGGGGTCGGTTATGGGGTCGGGGGGGGATATGGGGTCAGGGGGCGTATATGGGGTCAGAAGGGGGGTTATATGGGGTCAGTGGGAGTATATGGGGTCAGAGGGGGATATGGGGTCAGGGGGATATGGGGTCAGGGGGTGTTTATGGGCTCAGAGGGAGGTTATATGGGGTTGGGGTTTTGGGGGGTTATGGGGTCGGTTATGGGGTCGGGGGGGGATATAGGGTCAGGGGGCGTATATGGGGTCAGAGGGGGGTTATATGGGGTCAGTGGGAGCATATGGGGTCAGGGGGAGGTTATATGGGGTCAGGGGGTGGGATATGGGGTCGGGGTGGGATATGGGGTCAGGGGGTGGGATATGGGGTCGGGGGGGTTATATGGGGTCAGGGGGTGGGATATGGGGTCAGGGGGGGTTATATGGGGTCGGGTGGGGTATGGGGTCAGGTATTTGGGGGATGTGGGGGGTTATGGGGTCGGTTATGGGGTCGGGGGGGATATAGGGTCAGGGGGATTGTATGGGGTCGGGGGGGGATATGGGGTCGGGGGCGTATAAGGGGTCAGAGGGAGGTTATATGGGGTTTGGGTTTTGGGGGGTTATGGGGTCGGTTATGGGGTCGGGGGGGGATATAGGGTCAGGGGGTGTATATGGGGTCAGAGGGGGGGTTATATGGGGTCAGTGGGAGTATATGGGGTCGGGGGGGGTTATATGGGGTCAGGGGGTGGGATATGGGGTCGGGGGGGGATATGGGGTCGCTTATGGGGTCAGTTATGGGGTCTGGGGGGGATATGGGGTCGCTTATGGGGTTGCTTATGGGGTCGCTTATGGGGTCCGGGGGGGATATGGGGTCCCTTATGGGGTCGGTTATGGGGTCGGTTATGGGGTCCGGGGGGGATATGGGGTCGCTTATGGGGTCGCTTATGGGGTCGCTTATGGGGTCGCTTATGGGGTCGGGGGGGGGGATATAGGGACAGGGGGGTTGTATGGGGTCAGGGGGGGTTATGGGGTCAGGGGGGGATATGGGGTCAGGGGGGTTGTATGGGGTCGGGGGGGTTGTATGGGGTCGGGGGAGGATATGGGGTTGGGGTTTTGGGGGGTAATGGGGTCGGGGGGGATATAGGGTCAGGGGATGTATATGGGGTCGGGGGGGGGTTATATGGGGTCGGGGGGGTATGGGGTCAGGGGGGTTGTATGGGGTCGGGGGGGGGATATGGGGTCAGGGGGGTTCTATGGGGTCGGGGGAGGGATATGGGGTCAGGGGGGGTTCTATGGGGTCGGGGGAGGGATATGGGGTCAGGGGGGTTCTATGGGGTCGGGGGAGGATATGGGGTTGGGGTTTTGGGGGTTTATGGGGTCGGGGGGGATATAGGGTCAGGGGATGTATATGGGGTCGGGGGGGGTTATATGGGGTCGGATGATATGAGGTTGGGGGGGTTGTATGGGGTCGGGGGGGTTGTATGGGGTCGGGGGGGTATATGGGGTCAGGGGGGTTGTATGGGGTCAGAGGGAGGTTATATGGGGTTGGGGTTTTGGGGGGTATGGGGTCGGTTATGGGGTCGGGGGGGGATATGGGGTCAGGGGGCGTATATGGGGTCAGAGGGGGGGTTATATGGGGTCAGTGGGAGCATATGGGGTCAGGGGGGGTTATATGGGGTCAGGGGGTGGGATATGGGGTCGGGGGGGGATATGGGGTCGCTTATGGGGTCAGTTATGGGGTCGGGGGGGGATATGGGGTCGCTTATGGGGTCGGTTATGGGGTCGGTTATGGGGTCGGGCAGGATATAGTTTCAGGAAGGGGCTTATGGGGTCACGGGGGTTGTATAGGGTCAGGGGGGGATATGGGGTCAGGGGGGTTCTATGGGGTCGGGGGAGGGATATGGGGTCGGGGGGGTTGTATGGGGTCGGGGGAGGATATGGGGTCGGGGTTTTGGGGGGTTATGGGGTCTGGGGGGATATAGGGTCAGGGGATGTATATGGGGTCAGGGGGGTATGGGGTCAGGGGGGGTTGTATGGGGTCGGGGGGGGATATAGGGTCAGGGGGCGTATATGGGGTCAGAGGGGGGGTTATATGGGGTCAGTGGGAGCATATGGGGTCAGGGGGGATTATATAGGGTCAGGGGTAGGATATGGGGTCGGGGGGGTTATATGGGGTCAGGGGGGTTGTATGGGGTCGGGGGAGGGATATGGGGTTGGGGTTTTGGGGGGTTATGGGGTCGGGGGGGATATAGGGTCAGGGGATGTATATGGAGTCGGGGGGGGGGTTATATGGGGTCGGGGTTATATGGGGTCGGGGGGGGTTATATGGGGTCGGGGTTATATGGGGTCGGGGGGGTTGTATGGGGTCAGGTGGGGATATGAGGTCAGGAGGGGATTTATAGGGTCAGGAGGGGGGTTATGGGGTGAGGGGGGGATATGGGGTCAGGGGAGTTGTATGGGGTCAGGGTGGGCTATGGGGTAGGGGGCGGATATGGGGTGGGGGGGGTATGGGGTCGGGGTTGTTGTGGGATGCAGGGGGTTATGGGGTTGGTTATAGGGTTGGGGGGGGAAATGGGGTCAGGATGGGGCTTATGGGGTCGGGGGGGTATGGGGTCGGGTATTTGGGGGATGTGGGGGGTTATGGGGTCGGTTATGGGGTCAGGGGGAATATGGGGTCATGGGGTTGTATGGGGCCCATGGCTTGCCCCGACCCCGTGACCCCTGATGCCTAACCCTTGCCCTTTGACCTTTGATCCTGGCCTCCCCTTTCATAATCTCTGCTGGAGGAGGGGTGTCCCTGACCCCTGACCCCTGACCTCTTGGCCCCTGGCCCCCTATAGTAGGGTCACTGCTGGTTGTCGTTTGCCCCTGACCTCTTGACCTCTGACCCCCATTGCAAGCTCACTGCTGTTGCAGGGGTGCCCCTGACCCCTGACCTCTTGACCTCTGACCCCCCACGCAAGCTCACTGCAGCCCACGGCTCACCCCGACCCCGTGACCCCTGACGCCTAACCCCTCGCTCTTTGATCTTTGACCCCTGACCTCCCCCTTTCAGGTTCTCTGCTGGAGGAAGGGTGCCCCTGACCTCTGACCCCTGACCTCTTGACCCCTGGCCCCCTATAGTAGGGTCACTGATGGTTGCCGGTTGCCCCTGACCTCTGACCCATGACCTCTTGACCCCTGACCCCCTTCAGTGTGGTCACTGCTGGTTGTGAGGTGCCCTGATGCATGACCCCTGACCCTTGACCTCTGATGACCTTGCAAGGTCACTGCTGGTTGCCGGTTGCCCCTGACCTCTGACCCCTGACCTCTTGGCCCCTGGCCCCCTATAGTAGGGTCACTGCTGGTTGTCGTTTGCCCCTGACCTCTGACCCCTGACCTCTTGACCTCTGACCCCCCCATGCAAGATCACCACTGGTGACAAGATGCCCTGACCCCCATGGATCACCCTGACCCCATGACTCCTGATGTCTTACCCTTGCCCTTTGCCCTTTGACCCCCAACACCTGACCTCACCCTTTTAGGGTCTCTGCTTGTGGAAGGGTGCCCCTGACCTCTGACCCCTGACCTCTTGACTTCTGACCCCCAATGCAAGCTCATTGCTGTTGCAGGGGTGCCCCTGACCCCTGACCCCTGACCTCTTGACCTCTAACCCCCCCACGCAAGCTCACTGCAGCCCACGGCTCGCCCCGACCCCGTGACCCCTGACGCCTAACCCTCGCTCTTTGACCCCTGACCTCCCCCTTTCAGGTTCTCTGCTGGAGGAAGGGTGCCCCTGACCTCTGACCCCTGACCTCTTGACCCCTGGCCCCCTATAGTAGAGTCACTGCTGGTTGTCGTTTGCCCCTGACCTCTGACCCCCAACCTCTTGACCTATGACCCTCCACGCAAGCTCACCGCAGCCCACGGCTCGCCCCGACCCCGTGACCCCTGATGCCTAACCCTTGCTCTTTGATCTTTGACCCCTGACCTCCCCCTTTCAGGTTCTCTGCTGGAGGAGGGGTGCCCCTGACCTCTGACCCCTGACCTCTTGGCCCCTGGCCCCCTATAGTAGGGTCACTGATGGTTGCCGGTTGCCCCTGACCTCTGACCCATGACCTCATGACCCCTGACCCCCTTCAGTATGGTCACTGATGGTTGTGAGGTGCCCTGATGCATGACCCCTGACCCTTGACCTCTGATGACCTTGCAAGGTCACTGCTGGTTGTCATTTGCCCCTGACCTCTGACCCCTGACCTCTTGGCCCCTGGCCCCCTATAGTAGGGTCACTGCTGGTTGCCGGTTGCCCCTGACCTCTGACCCCCGACCTCCTGACCTCTGACCCCCCACGCAAGCTCACTGCAGCCCACAGATCACCCCGACCCCGTGACCCCTGACGCCTAACCCTTGCCCCTTGACCTTTGACCCCTGACCCCCCTCCCTTGCAGGCTCCCTGCTTGCCATCCTTGCGACTCTGCTGATCTCCGCCGCCGCCCCCCTGGGCTCCGTTCTGCTGCTGTGCGGCCGCTGCCCCTCAACGCAACGCGCGCTGCTGCAGCTCCTGCTGGCCCTGGGGGCCGGGGCTCTGAGCGGGGACGCAATGCTGCACCTCCTGCCGCAGGTGGGGGTCATACGTGTGTCATACGTGTGTCATACGTGGGGTCAGGGCTGTGTCATACGTGTGTGAGGTCGTATGCGTGGTCATGTGTGGGGTCTTAAGTGCTTATGCGGTCATGTATGGGGTCATGCTGAGCTTCCTGCTGCAGGTGAGGGTCATATGTGTGTCATACATGTGTCATACGTGGGGTCAGGGCTGTGTCATACGTGTGTGAGGTCATATGCGTGGTCATGTGTGGGGTCATGGGTGTGTATGTGGTCATGTGTGAGGTCATGCTGCATCTCCTACTGCAGTTGGGGTCATACATGTGTCATGTGTGTGTCATACATGGGGTCAGGGCTGTGTCACACGTGTGTGAGGTCACATGAGGGGTCATGTGTGGGGTCATGGGTGCGGGTGCAATCATGTATGGGGTCCTGCTGCAGTTAAGGGTCATACGTGTGTCATAAGCGTGTCACACGTGGGGTCAGGGCTGTGTCATACATGTGTGAGGTCATGGGTAAGGTCATATGTGGGGTCATGGGTGTAGGTCATGTATGGGGTCATGCTGCACTTCCTGCTGCAGGTGAGGGTCATACGTGCGTCATACGTGTGTCACACGTGGGGTCAGGGCTGTGTCACAGGTGTGTGAGGTCGTATGCGTGGTCATGTGTGGGGTCATGCTGCACCTCCTGCCGCAGGTGGGGGACGTACGTGTGTCATACATGTGTCATACGTGTGTCATACGTGTGTCACACATGGGGTCAGGGCTGTGTCACATGTGTGTGAGGTCATGGGTATGGTCATGTGTGGGGTCATGGATGTGGGTGCGATCATGTCTGAGGTCATGCTGCACCTCCTGCTGCAGTTGGGGGTCATACATGTGTCATACGTGCATCATATGTGGGGTCAGGGCTGTGTCATACGTGTGTGAGGTCGTATGCGTGGTCATGTGTGGGGTCATGGGTGTGGGTGCAGTCATGTGTGGGGTCATGCTGCACCTCCTGCCACAGGTGGGGGTCATACGTGTGTCATATGTGTGTCATACATGGGGTCAGGGCTGTGTCATACGTGTGTGAGGTCATGGACCACACACATGACCACACACAACCACACACATGACCACACACATGACCACACACATGACCTCACACACGTGACCTCACACATGACCACACACACATAACCACACACACATGACCAAACACGTGACCACACACATGACCACACACGTGACCTCACACATGACCACACACACATAACCACACACACATGACCAAACACGTGACCTCACACATGACCACACACATAACCACACACACATGACCACACACGCATGACCACACACATGACCACACACACATGACCACACACATGACCACACACATGACCACACACGACCACACACGACCACACATGCGACCACACACGCGACCACACACATGACCACACACGTGACCACACACGTGACCACACACATGACCACATACGTGACCCATGACCACACACACACATGACCACACACACACACATGGCCTCATACACACATGACCTCACACACACATGACCTCACACACACACGACCACACACATGACCACACACATGTGACCACACACATCACTACACACACATGACCTTACACACACATGACCACACACGCATGACCTCACACACACACAACCACACACATGACGTGTGACACGTGTGCCCTGCGTCAGTTCCTAGAGCTGCACACGCACGAGGAGGCGGGGCAGGAGGAGCACACACATGACCACACACATGACCACACACATGACCACATTCATGACCACACACACACATGACCACACACGTGACCACACACACATGACCACACACACATGACCTCACACACACATGACCACACACATGAGCACATACATGAGCACACACACACATGACCACACACACACATGACCACACACGTGGCCACACACACGTGACCACACACACATGACCTCGCACACACCTGACCACACACATGACCACATACATGACCACACACACACACGATCACACACACACACATGACCACACACACATGACCACACATACAAGCACACACATGACTACACACACGTGACCACACACATGTTGTGTGACACGCGTGCCCTGCGTCAGTTCCTAGAGCTCCACATGCATGAGGAGGCGGGGCAGGAGGAGCACACACATGAGCACACACATGACCACACACATGACCACATACATGACCACACACACACACATGACCACACACACATGACCACACACACGTGACCACACACATGACTACACACACATGACCTTACACACACATGACCACACACACATGACCTCACACACACACGTGACCACACACATGACCACATACATGACCACACACACACATGACCCCACACACATGACCACACACACGTGACCACACACATGACTACACACACATGACCTTACACACACATGACCACACACACATGACCTCACACACACACGTGACCACACACATGACCACACACACACATGACCACACACACACACATGACCTCACACACACACGTGACCACACACATGACCACACACACATGACCTCACACACACATGACCACACACATGACCACACACACGTGACCACACACATGACGTGTGACACGCGTGCCCTGCGTCAGTTCCTAGAGCTGCACACGCACGAGGTGGCGGGGCAGGAGGAGCACACACATGAGCACACGCGTGTGCAGCCGTGGCAGCTGGTGGTGGTGCTGGCCGCCATCTTCTGCTTCTTCCTGCTGGAGAGGAGCCTCCGCATCGCGGGCAGTCGGGCCAAGTGCTGGGTGAGGGGGGGGTATTATGGGATGGCGGGGGGGGATGGGGGATGGGATATGGGTGAGGGTGTGGGGTATTATGGGATGGCGGGGGGGGATGGGGGGGTTATGGGATATAGGTGAGGGTGTGGGGTATTATGGGATGGCGGGGGATGGGGGGGGTATGGGGGGGTATGGGATATGGGGTATGGGGTATGGGGTATGGGGTATGGGGTATGGGATATGGGATATAGGGTATGGGATATAGGGTATGGATATGGAGTATGGATATGGGGTATGGGGTATGGGATATGGGATATGGGTGAGGGTGTGGGGTATTATGGGATGCCGGGGGGGGTATGGGGGGGTATGGGATATGGGATATGGGATATGGGGTATGGGGTAGGGGATATGGAGTATGGTATATGGGGTATGGGGTATGGGGTATGGGATATGGATATGGGGTATGGGATATGGGATATGGGGTATGGGGTATGGGGTATGGGATATGGGATATGGGATATGGGATATGGGATATGGGATATGGGGTATGGGATATGGGATATGGGGTATGGGATATGGGGTATGGATATGGGGTATGGGATATGGGGTATGGGATATGGGATATGGGGTATGGGGTATGGGATATGGGGTATGGGGTATGGGATATGGGATATGGGGTATGGGGTATGGGATATGGGATATGGGGTATGGATATGGGATATGGGATATGGGATGTGGGGTATGGATATGGGGTATGGGATATAGGATATGGGATATGGGATATGGGTGAGGGTGTGGGGTATTATGGGATGGCGGGGTGTGGGGGGGGTATGGGGGGGATATGGGGTGATGGGGGGGGTTATGGGGTGGGGATATGGGGGCTTATGGGGGCTTATGGGGTGAGGATGTGGGGTGGGGATATGGGGTGGGGGGGGTTATGGGGTGGGGGTATTATGGGATGGCTAGGTCGTGGGGGGGCCGTGGGGGATTATGGGGTGGGTGGTTGGGATATGGGGGGGATATGGGGTGGGGATATGGGGAGCTATGGGGCGGCTTATGAGGCGGTTTATGGGGCGCTATGGCGCAGCTTATGGGGCGCTATGGGGTGCTACGGGGCAGTTTATGGGGGCTATGGGGCGCTATGGGGCGGTTTATGGGCACTATGGGGCGCTATGGGGCGCTATGGGGCGGTTTATGGGCACTATGGGGCGCTATGGGGCGCTATGGGGCGGTTTATGAGGGCTATGGGGCACTATGGGGCGGCTTATGGGGCGGTTTGTGGGGGCTATGGGGCGCTATGGGGCCGTTTATGGGGGCTATGGGGCGCTATGGGGCGTTGTGGGGTGGTTTATGGGGTGCTATGGGGCGCAATGGGGTGCTATGGGGTGATTTGTGGGGGCTATGGGGCGCTATGGGGTGATTTGTGGGGGCTATGGGGCGGTTTATGGGGCGGTTTGTGGGGGCTATGGGGCGCAATGGGGCCGTTTATGGGGGCTATGGGGCGCTATGGGGCGGTTTATGGGCACTATGGGGCGCTATGGGGCGCAATGGGGCCGTTTATGGGGGCTATGGGGCGCTATGGGGCGGTTTATGGGCACTATGGGGCGCTATGGGGCGCAATGGGGCGGTTTATGAGGGCTATGGGGCACTATGGGGCGGCTTATGGGGCGGTTTGTGGGGGCTATGGGGCGCAATGCAGCAGTTTATGGGGCGGCTTATGGGGCGCTATGGGGGCTATGGGGTGCTATGGGGTGGCTTAGGGCGCTATGGGGCACTATGTGCGCTATGGGGTGGTTTATGGGGCGCAATGGGGCGCAATGGGGCAGTTTATGGGGGCTATGGGGCGCTATGGGGCCGTTTATGGGGGCTATGGGGCGCTATGGGGCATTGTGGGGTGGTTTATGGGGTGCTATAGGGCGCAATGGGGCAGTTTATGGGGGCTATGGGGCACTATGGGGCGCTATGGGGTGATTTGTGGGGGCTATGGGGCGGTTTATGGGGCGGTTTGTGGGGGCTATGGGGCGCAATGGGGCGGTTTATGGGCACTATGGGGCGCTATGGGGCACAATGGGGCCGTTTATGGGGGCTATGGGGCGCTATGGGGCGGTTTATGGGCACTATGGGGCGCTATGGGGCGCAATGGGGCCGTTTATGGGGGCTATGGGGCGCTATGGGGCGGTTTATGGGCACTATGGGGCGCTATGGGGCGCAATGGGGCGGTTTATGAGGGCTATGGGGCACTATGGGGCGGCTTATGGGGCGGTTTGTGGGGGCTATGGGGCGCAATGCAGCAGTTTATGGGGCGGCTTATGGGGCGCTATGGGGTGATTTGTGGGGGCTATGGGGCGCTATGGGGCAGTTTATGGGGCGCTATGGGGCGTTATGGGGCGGTTTATGGGGGCTATGGGGCGCTATGGGGTGGTTTATGGGCACTATGGGGCGCTATGGGGCGCTATGGGGCGGTTTATGGGGGCTATGGGGCGGTTTATGGGGCGGTTTATGGGCACTATGGGGCGCTATGGGGCGCTATGGGGCGGTTTATGGGCACTATGGGGCGCTATGGGGCGCTGTGGGGCGGTTTATGGGCACTATGGGGCGCTATGGGGCGCTGTGGGGCGCTATGGGGCGGTTTATGGGGGCTATGGGGCGGTTTATGGGGCGGTTTATGGGCACTATGGGGGCTATGGGGCGCTATGGGGCGTTTTATGGGCACTATGGGGCGCTATGGGGCGCTAGGGGGCGCTATGGGGCGCTATGGGGCGGTTTATGGGGCGCTGTGGGGCGCTATGGGGCGGTTTATGGGGCGTTTTATGGGCACTATGGGGCGCTATGGGGCGCTAGGGGGCGCTATGGGGCGCTATGGGGCGGTTTATGGGCACTATGGGGCGCTATGGGGCGGTTTATGGGGCGCTGTGGGGCGCTATGGGGCGGTTTATGGGGTGGTTTATGGGCACTATGGGGCGCTATGGGGCGCTATGGGGAGGTTTATGGGCGCTATGGGGCGGTTTATGGGGGCTATGGGGCGCTATGGGGCGCTATGGGGCGGTTTATGGGCACTATGGGGCGCTATGGGGCAGATTATGGGGCGGTTTGTGGGGGCTATGGGGCGCAATGCAGCAGTTTATGGGGCGGCTTATGGGTCGCTATGGGGGCTATGGGGTGCTATGGGGTGGCTTAGGGCGCTATGGGGCACTATGTGCGCTATGGGGTGGTTTATGGGGCGCAATGGGGCGCAATGGGGCAGTTTATGGGGGCTATGGGGCGCTATGGGGCCGTTTATGGGGGCTATGGGGCGCTATGGGGCATTGTGGGGTGGTTTATGGGGTGCTATAGGGCGCAATGGGGCAGTTTATGGGGGCTATGGGGCACTATGGGGCGCTATGGGGTGATTTGTGGGGGCTATGGGGCGGTTTATGGGGCGGTTTGTGGGGGCTATGGGGCGCAATGGGGCGGTTTATGGGCACTATGGGGCGCTATGGGGCACAATGGGGCCGTTTATGGGGGCTATGGGGCGCTATGGGGCGGTTTATGGGCACTATGGGGCGCTATGGGGCGCAATGGGGCCGTTTATGGGGGCTATGGGGCGCTATGGGGCGGTTTATGGGCACTATGGGGCGCTATGGGGCGCAATGGGGCGGTTTATGAGGGCTATGGGGCACTATGGGGCGGCTTATGGGGCGGTTTGTGGGGGCTATGGGGCGCAATGCAGCAGTTTATGGGGCGGCTTATGGGGCGCTATGGGGTGATTTGTGGGGGCTATGGGGCGCTATGGGGCAGTTTATGGGGCGCTATGGGGCGTTATGGGGCGGTTTATGGGGGCTATGGGGCGCTATGGGGTGGTTTATGGGCACTATGGGGCGCTATGGGGCGCTATGGGGCGGTTTATGGGGGCTATGGGGCGGTTTATGGGGCGGTTTATGGGCACTATGGGGCGCTATGGGGCGCTATGGGGCGGTTTATGGGCACTATGGGGCGCTATGGGGCGCTGTGGGGCGGTTTATGGGCACTATGGGGCGCTATGGGGCGCTGTGGGGCGCTATGGGGCGGTTTATGGGGGCTATGGGGCGGTTTATGGGGCGGTTTATGGGCACTATGGGGGCTATGGGGCGCTATGGGGCGTTTTATGGGCACTATGGGGCGCTATGGGGCGCTAGGGGGCGCTATGGGGCGCTATGGGGCGGTTTATGGGGTGCTGTGGGGCGCTATGGGGCGGTTTATGGGGCGTTTTATGGGCACTATGGGGCGCTATGGGGCGCTAGGGGGCGCTATGGGGCGCTATGGGGCGGTTTATGGGCACTATGGGGCGCTATGGGGCGGTTTATGGGGCGCTGTGGGGCGCTATGGGGCGGTTTATGGGGTGGTTTATGGGCACTATGGGGCGCTATGGGGCGCTATGGGGAGGTTTATGGGCGCTATGGGGCGGTTTATGGGGGCTATGGGGCGCTATGGGGCGCTATGGGGCGGTTTATGGGCACTATGGGGCGCTATGGGGCAGATTATGGGGCGGTTTGTGGGGGCTATGGGGCGCAATGCAGCAGTTTATGGGGCGGCTTATGGGTCGCTATGGGGCGCTATGGGGTGCTATGGGGTGGTTTGTGGGGGCTATGGGGCACTATGGGGCGCTACAGGGTGATTTGTGGGGGCTATGGAGCGCTATGGGGCAGTTTATGGGGCGCTATGGGGCGTTATGGGGTTGTTTATGTGGGCTATGGGGCGGTTTATGGGGCGATTTATGGGGGCTATGGGGCGCTATGGGGTGGTTTATGGGCACTATGGGGCGCTATGGGGCGCTATGGGGCCGTTTATGGGTGCTATGGGGCGGTTTATGGGGCGGTTTATGGGGGCTATGGGGCGCTATGGGGCGCTATGGGGCGGTTTATGGGCACTATGGGGCACTATGGGGCGCTATGGGGCGCTAGGGGGCGCTATGGGGCGGTTTATGGGCACTATGGGGCGCTATGGGGCGCTATGGGGCGCTGTGGGGCGCTATGGGGCGGTTTATGGGGCGGTTAATGGGGCGGTTTATGGGCACTATGGGGCGCTATGGGGCGCTATGGGGCGCTATGGGGCGCTGTGGGGCGGTTTATGGGCACTATGGGGCGCTATGGGGCGGTTTATGGGGCGGTTTATGGGCACTATGGGGCGCTATGGGGCGCTATGGGGCGCTGTGGGGCGGTTTATGGGCACAATGGGGCGCTATGGGGCGGTTTATGGGGGCTGTGGGGCGCTATGGGGCGGTTTATGGGGCGGTTTATGGGCACTATGGGGCGCTATGGGGCGGTTTATGGGGCGCTATGGGGCGGTTTATGGGTGCTATGGGGCACTATGGGGCGCTATGGGGCGCTATGGGGCGCTCTGGGGCGGTTTATGGGCACTATGGGACGCTATGGGGCGCTAGGGGGCGGTTTATGGGGGGTATGGGGCGCTATGGGGCGGTTTATGGGCACTATGGGGCGCTATGGGGCGCTATGGGGCGCTATGGGGCGGTTTATGGGCGCTATGGGGCACTACGGGGCGCTGTGGGGCGCTATGGGGCGCTATGGGGCGGTTTATGGGCACTATGGGGCACTATGGGGCGCTATGGGGCGGTTTATGGGCGCTATGGGGGCTATGGGGCGGTTTATGGGCACTATGGGGCACTATGGGGCGCTATGGGGCGGTTTATGGGCGCTATGGGGCGCTATGGGGCGCTATGGGGCGGTTTATGGGCGCTATGGGGCGCTATGGGGCGTTTTATGGGCACTATGGGGCGCTATGGGGCGCTATGGGGCGGTTTATGGGCGCTATGGGGCGCTATGGGGCGGTTTATGGGCACTATGGGGCGCTATGGGGCGCTATGGGGCGGTTTATGGGCGCTATGGGGCGCTATGGGGCGGTTTATGGGCACTATGGGGCGCTATGGGGCGCTATGGGGCGGTTTATGGGCACTATGGGGCACTATGGGGCTCTATGGGGCGGTTTATGTGGGCTATGGGGCGCTATGGGGCGGTTTATGGGCACTATGGGGCGCTATGGGGCGCTATGGGGCGGTTTATGGGCGCTATGGGGCACTATGGGGCGCTGTGGGGCGCTATGGGGCGCTATGGGGCGGTTTATGGGCACTATGGGGCAGTATGGGGCGCTATGGGGCGCTATGGGGCAGTTTATGGGGGCTATGGGGCGCTATGGGGCGGTTTATGGGCACTATGGGGCGCTATGGGGCGGTTTATGGGCACTATGGGGCGCTATGGGGCGGTTTATGGGCGCTATGGGGCGGTTTATGGGCACTATGGGGCGCTATGGGGCGGTTTATGGGCACTATGGGGCACTATGGGGCACTGTGGGGCACTATGGGGCGCTATGGGGCGCTATGGGGCGGTTTATGGGCGCTATGGGGCGCTATGGGGCGGTTTATGGGCACTATGGGGCACTATGGGGCTCTATGGGGCGGTTTATGTGGGCTATGGGGCGCTATGGGGCGGTTTATGGGCACTATGGGGCGCTATGGGGCGCTATGGGGCGGTTTATGGGCGCTATGGGGCACTATGGGGCACTATGGGGCGCTATGGGGCGCTGTGGGGCGCTATGGGGCGCTATGGGGCGGTTTATGGGCACTATGGGGCACTATGGGGCGCAATGGGGCGCTATGGGGCAGTTTATGGGGGCTATGGGGCGCTATGGGGCGGTTTATGGGCGCTATGGGGCGGTTTATGGGCACTATGGGGCACTATGGGGCACTGTGGGGCGCTATGGGGCGCTATGGGGCGCTATGGGGCGGTTTATGGGCGCTATGGGGCGCTATGGGGCGGTTTATGGGCGCTATGGGGCGCTATG
The DNA here is from genome assembly GCF_951394365.1 of Tetrao urogallus. NCBI lineage: Eukaryota > Metazoa > Chordata > Aves > Galliformes > Phasianidae > Tetrao > Tetrao urogallus. The sequence goes on along the minus strand of NW_027638803.1, from coordinate 931 downwards.
GGGCGCTATGGGGCGCTATGGGGCGCTATGGGGCGCTTTGTGGGACGCCGTGGGTCGCAGGTTGGAGCGGCGCGGGAGCAGCCGATGGCAGCGGGCGAGGAGCGCAGCGCGGAGCCCAAAGGGGGCGCGGTGAGAAGCGAGGAGCGGGGCCGAGCGGCGCCTCTGGGGGGCGCTGTGGGGCTGGGAGGCTCTATGGGGCTCTATGGGGGGCTATGAAGCTCTATGGGCTCTATGGGGGTCTATGGGGAGGTATGGGGTTCTATGGGGCTCGATGGGGCTCGATGGGGTTCTATGGGGTGTATGGGGCTCTATGGGGATCTATGGGGAGGTATGGGATTCTATGGGGCTCTATGGGGCTCTATGGGGGGCTATGAAGCTCTATGGGATCTATGGGGGTCTATGGGGCTCTATGGGGGGCTATGAAGCTCTATGGGATCTATGGGGGTCTATGGGGCTCTATGGGGGGCTATGAAGCTCTATGATTTGGGCTCTATGGGGCTCTATGGGGCTCTATGGGGCTCTATGGGGCTCTATGGGGCTCTATGGGGGTCTATGGGTTCTATGGGGCTCTATGGGGGTCTATGGGGTGTGTGGGTCTCTATGGGGGTCTATGGGGTGTGTGGGGCTCTATGGGGGTCTATGGGGTTCTATGGGGTTCTAAGGGGCTCTATGGGGTACATGGGGCTCTATGGGGCTCTATGGGGTGTGTGGGATTCTATGGGGCTCTATGGGGTTCTATGGGGCTCTATGGGGCTCTATGGGGTGTATGGGGTTCTAAGGGACTCTATGGGGTTCTATGGGGCTCTTTGGGGTTTTTTGGGGTGTATGGGGAGGTATGGGGTTCTATGGGGCTCTATGGGGCTCTATGGGGTGTATGGGGCTCTATGGGGTTCTATGGGGCTCTATGGGGTTCGGTGGGGCTCTATGGGGT
>NW_027638804.1:0-23597 GCF_951394365.1 Tetrao urogallus | reverse complement strand
GGGTGCTCTGGGGCACATCCCCTACCGTCCATCGGCGATGCGGACGTTGCTGAAGTGCAGGCGGTGCTGAGCTGTGGGGCGGCCGGCCCCATCGTCATCATCATCGCTGACCCCATAGGACAGGCTGAGCCATGTGGGGCCGAGCCGGACCCCAAAGTGCCGCCCCACGGCGCCGTCCCGAACCCAAAGCAGCGGAACCGAAGAGCCGGGATCCAAACGGAGCAGAACCGAGAGGGCAAAGCCTGAATGGAGCGGCCCTGTGGGGCAGGTGTGGGTCAGTGCTGCCCCATAGATCCCATAAGAACACATCCCACAATAGCAGCGGCCCTATGGGGCAGGTGTGGGTCAGTGCTGCCCCATAGATCCCATAAGAACACATCCCACAATAGCAGCGGCCCTGTGGGGCAGGTGTGGGTCAGTGCTGCCCCATAGATCCCATAAGAACACATCCCACAATAGCAGCGGCCCTGTGGGGCAGGTGTGGGTCAGTGCTGCCCCATAGATCCCATAAGAACACATCCCACAATAGCAGCGGCCCTGTGGGGCAGGTGTGGGTCAGTGCTGCCCCATAGATCCCATAAGAACACATCCCACAATAGCAGCGGCCCTGTGGGGCAGGTGTGGGTCAGTGCTGCCCCATAGATCCCATAAGAACACATCCCACAATAGCAGCGGCCCTATGGGGCAGGTGTGGGTCAGTGCTGCCCCATAGATCCCATAAGAACACATCCCACAATAGCAGCGGCCCTGTGGGGCAGGTGTGGGTCAGTGCTGCCCCATAGATCCCATAAGAACACATTTCACAATAGCAGCGGCCCTGTGGGGCAGGTGTGGGTCAGTGCTGCCCCATAGATCCCATAAGAACACATCCCACAATAGCAGCGGCCCTGTGGGGCAGGCGTGGGTCAGTGCTGCCCCATAGATCCCGTAATAGCAGCCCCACACATCCCATAATGACAGCTCCATACATCCCATAATAGCAGCGGCCCTATGGGGCAGGTGTGGGTCAGTGCTGCCCCATAGATCCCATAAGAACACATCCCACAATAGCAGCGGCCCTATGGGGCAGGCGTGGGTCAGTGCTGCCCCATAGATCCCGTAATAGCAGCCCCACACATCCCATAATAGCAGCGGCCCTATGGGGTCGTGTGTCCCCATGATCACAACCTTTGACCCCTGACCCCATGACCCCAACCCCATTCCAACCCCGTGACCCCAACCCCGTGACCTCTGACCTCATGACCCCTTGATCCCTTTCCCCAGCCTCAACTCCACCCCGTGACCCCATGACCCTTGACCCCTGACCCCATGATCCCATAACCCTGATCCCCTGACCCCCAACCCCAGCCTGATCACCCCAACCCCTTTCCAGGCCTGTGACCTCTGACCCCATGACCTCTGACCCCATGACCCCTGACCCCCAACCCCACGTCCCCTATACCCACCCCCATGACCCCAATCCCCTCCCAGCTCTGTGACCTCTGACCCAATGATCCCTGACCGCCTGACCTCTGACCCCCATCCCCACAACCCCATCCCCGACCCCATGACCTCTGACCCCATGACCCCATAACCCCTGAACCTGGGACCCCCAACTCCATGATCCCCAGCTCCCTCCCAACCCCACAACCTATGACCCCATGACCCCATGACCCTGTGACCCCATAACCCCTGACCCCCAAACCCATGCCCCCCCAACCTCATGAACCTCAACCCATGACCCCAACCCCCTCCCAATCCTGTGACCTCTGACTCTGTGACCTCTGACCCCATGACCTCAGCTCAGACCCCATGACCCCATGACCCCTGAGCCCCTGTCCCCCAACCCCATGACCTCCATCCCCAAACCCATGACCCCCATCCCCAACCCCATGACCCCTAAACCCCTCCCAACTCTGTGACCTCTGACCCCATGACCCCTAAACCCCTCCCAACTCTGTGACCTCTGACCCCATGACCTCTTCACCGATGACACCCAACCCCACGACCCCAATCCCCAACCCCACACCCCCCAACCTGATGACCTCCGACTCTGTGACCCCTGACCCCTGACCTCTGACTCTATGACCCCACAACCCCTGAACCCCTGACCCCCAACCCCACGACCCCCATCCCCAACCCCGTGACCTTTGACCCCATGACCCCCCATTCCCAATCCCAATCCACCCCTGTGCCCCCCAACCCCCTCTCAATCCCGTGACCCCCAACCTCAACGCCCCACCCCCGACTCCTTGACCCTGTGACCCCGTGACCCCATGACCCTTGACCCCATGACCCCCTTACCGTTCAGGATCTGCCTGGTGGGGGCGCTGAGCCTGGCGTTGGGGGCGATGCTGAAAGCGCTGCTGCTATGGGGGCAAACGCCGGGGGTCGCCGTCACCCCCAGGGGGCGCTCGTGAGCACCCAGAGCCCGCAGCACGTCCAGGGGGGCTGTGGGGGGAAACGCGGGGTCAGATGGGGGCTGTGGGGGACTATGGGGTCCATGGGGTGAGTTATGGGGTGCTATGGGGTGCTATGGGGTGCTGTGGGGTGTTATAGGGTGACATATGGGGTGCTATGGGGTGATTTATGGGTCGATCCGTGGGGTGCAATGGGTCTCCGTCACCCCCAGGGGGCGCTCGTGAGCACCCAGAGCCCGCAGCACGTCCAGGGGGGCTGTGGGGGGAAACGCGGGGTCAGATGGGGGCTGTGGGGGGATATGGGGTCCATGGGGTGAGTTATGGGGTGCTATGGGGTGATTTATGGGGTGCTGTGGGGTGTTATAGGGTGACATATGGGGTGCTATGGGGTGATTTATGGGTCGATCCGTGGGATGCAATGGGTCTCCGTCACCCCCAGGGGGCGCTCGTGAGCACCCAGAGCCTGCAGTGCATCCAGGGGGGCTGTGGGGGGAAGCGCGGGGTCAGTTGGGGGCTGTGGGGGGATATGGGATCCATGGGGTGCTATGGGATCTGCGGGGTGATTTATGGGGTGCTGTGGGGTGTTATGGGGTGATTTATGGGGTGCTGTGGGGTGTTATGGGGTGATTTATGGGGGGCTATGGGGTGATTTATGGGGGGCCATGGGGTGTTATGAGGTGATTTATGGGGGGCTATGGGGTGATTTATGGGGGGCCATGGGGTGTTATGAGGTGATTTATGGGGGGCTATGGGGTGATTTATGGGGGGCCATGGGGTGTTATGAGGTGATTTATGGGGGGCTATGAGGTGATTTATGGGGTGATTTATGGGGTGCTGTGGGGTGATTTATGGGGGGCTCTGGGGGGTGCCATGGGTCGATCTGTGGGGTGCATTGACTCTCCGTCACCCCCAGGGGGCGCTCGTGAGCACCCAGAGCCTGCAGTGCATCCAGGGGGGCTGTGGGGGGAAGCGCGGGGTCAGTTGGGGGCTGTGGGGGGATATGGGATCCATGGGGGGCTATGGGACCTGCGGGGTGATTTATGGGGTGCTGTGGGGTGTTATGGGGTGATTTATGGGGTGCTATGGGGTGATTTATGGGTCGATGCGTGGGGTGCAATGGGTCTCAGTCACCCCCAGGGGGCGCTCGTGAGCACCCAGAGCCCGCAGCACGTCCAGGGGGGCTGTGGGGGGAAACGCGGGGTAAGATGGGGGGCTGTGGGGGACTATGGGGTCCATGGGGTGCTATGGGGTCTGCGGGGTGATTTATGGGGTGCTGTGGGGTGTTATAGGGTGACATATGGGGTGCTATGGGGTGATTTATGGGTCGATCCGTGGGGTGCAATGGGTCTCAGTCACCCCCAGGGGGCGATCGTGAGCACCCAGAGCCTGCAGTGCATCCAGGGGGGCTGTGGGGGGAAACGCGGGGTCAGATGGGGGCTGTGGGGGGATATGGGGTCTATGGGGTGAGTTATGGGGTGCTATGGGGTGATTTATGGGGTGCTGTGGGGTGTTATAGGGTGACATATGGGGTGCTATGGGGTGATTTATGGGTCGATCCGTGGGGTGCAATGGGTCTCAGTCACCCCCAGGGGGCGCTCGTGAGCACCCAGAGCCTGCAGTGCATCCAGGGGGGCTGTGGGGGGAAGCGCGGGGTCAGATGGGGGCTGTGGGGGACTATGGGGTCCATGGGGTGAGTTATGGGGTGCTATGGGGTGCTATGGGGTGCTGTGGGGTGTTATAGGGTGACATATGGGGTGCTATGGGGTGATTTATGGGTCGATCCGTGGGGTGCAATGGGTCTCCGTCACCCCCAGGGGGCGCTCGTGAGCACCCAGAGCCTGCAGTGCATCCAGGGGGGCTGTGGGGGGAAGCGCGGGGTCAGGTGGGGGCTGTGGGGGGATATGGGGTCCATGGGGTGCTATGGGATCTGCGGGGTGATTTATGGGGTGCTGTGGGGTGTTATGGGGTGATTTATGGGGTGCTGTGGGGTGATTTATGGGGGGCCATGGGGTGTTATGAGGTGATTTATGGGGGGCTATGGGGAGATTTATGGGGTGCTGTGGGGTGATTTATGGGGGGTTCTGGGGGGTGCCATGGGTCGATCTGTGGGGTGCAATGGGTCTCAGTCACCCCCAGGGGGCGCTCGTGAGCACCCAGAGCCCGCACCACGTCCAGGGGGGCTGTGGGGGGAAACACGGGGTCAGATGGGGGCTGTGGGGGGATATGGGGTCCGTGGGGCGAGTTATGGGGTGCTATGGGGTGCTATGGGGTGATTTATGGGTCGATCCGTGGGGTGCAGTGGGTCTCAGTCACCCCCAGGGGGCGCTCGTGAGCACCCAGAGCCTGCAGCGCATCCAGGGGGGCTGTGGGGGGAAGCGCGGGGTCAGATGGGGGCTGTGGGGGATTATGGGGTCCATGGGGTGAGTTATGGGGTGTTATGGGGTGATTTATGGGTGCAGTGGGGTGTTATAGGGTGACATATGGGGTGCTATGGGGTGATTTATGGGTCGATGCGTGGGGTGCAATGGGTCTCAGTCACCCCCAGGAGGCGCTCGTGAGCACCCAGAGCCTGCAGTGCATCCAGGGGGGCTGTGGGGGGAAGCGCGGGGTCAGGTGGGGGCTGTGGGGGGATATGGGATCCATGGGGTGCTATGGGATTTGCGGGGTGATTTATGGGGTGCTGTGGGGTGTTATGGGGTGACATATGGGGTGCTATGGGGTGCCATGGGTCGATCCGTGGGATGCAATGGGTCTCCGTCACCCCCAGGGTGCGCTCGTGAGCACCCAGAGCCTGCAGCGCATCCAGGGGGGCTGTGGGGGGAAGCGCGGGGTCAGGTGGGGGCTGTGGGGGGATATGGGATCCATGGGGTGCTATGGGGTCTGCGGGGTGATTTATGGGGTGCTGTGGGGTGTTATGGGGTGATTTATGGGGTGCTGTGGGGTGTTATGGGGTGCTACGGGGTGATTTATGGAGTGCTGTGGGGTGTTATGGGGTGATTTATGGGGTGCTGTGGGGTGATTTATGGGGGCCATGGGGTGTTATGAGGTGATTTATGGGGGGCTATGGGGTGATTTATGGGGTGATTTATGGGGTGCTGTGGGGTGATTTATGGGGTGCTCTGGGGGGTGCCATGGGTCGATCTGTGGGGTGCATTGACTCTCCGTCACCCCCAGGGGGCGCTCGTGAGCACCCAGAGCCTGCAGCGCATCCAGGGGGGCTGTGGGGGGAAACGCGGGGTCAGATGGGGGCTGTGGGGGTTTATGGGGTCCATGGGGCGAGTTATGGGGTGCTATGGGGTGCTATGGGGGATATGGGGTGATTTATGGGGTGCTGTGGGGTGTTACGGGGTGATTTATGGGGTGCTATGGGGTGATTTTTTGGGTGTTGTGGCGTGTTATGGGGTGTTTTATGTGGGGCTATGGGGTGATTTATGGGGTGCTGTGGGGTGATTTATGGGGTGATTTATGGGGTTCTGTGGGGTGATTTATGGGGGGCTGTGGGGTGCTATAGGGTGACATATGGGGTGCTATGGGGTGATTTATGGGTCGATCCGTGGGGTGCAATGACTCTCCGGCACCCCCAGGGGGCGCTCGTGAGCACCCAGAGCCTGCAGCGCATCCAGGGGGGCTGCGGCGCTGTTGCTGTCTGTCCGTCCCTCAATGCAGCCATTCTTTGGGGTCTGTCCGTCTGTCCGTCCCTCAATGCAGCCATTCTTTGGGGTCTGTCCGTCTGTCCGTCCCTCAGTGGCGCCGTTGTTTGGGGTCTGTCCGTCTATCCGTCCCATAATGGGGTCCGTCAGTCTGTCCGTCCCACAATGGGGCCATTCTTTGGGGTCTGTCTGTCTGTCCATCCCTCAATGCAGCCATTCTTTGGGGTCTGTCTGTCTGTCTGTCCATCCCTCAATGCAGCCATTCTCTGGGGTCTGTCCGTCTGTCCGTCCCTCAGTGGTGCCGTTGTTTGGGGTCTGTCTGTCTGTCTGTCCCTCAGTGGTGCCGTTGTTTGGGGTCTGTCCGTCTATCCGTCCCATAATGGGGTCCGTCAGTCTGTCCGTCCCACAATGGGGCCATTCTTTGGGGTCTGTCCGTCTGTCCGTCCCTCAATGCAGCCATTCTCTGGGGTCTGTCCGTCTGTCCGTCCCTCAATGGGGCCATTCTTTGGGGTCTGTCTGTCTGTCCGTCCCTCAATGGAGCCATTCTTTGGGGTCTGTCCGTCTGTCCGTCCCATAATAGGGTCCATCTGTCCGTCCGCCCCACAGTGGGGTCATTCTTTGGGGTCTGTCCGTCTGTCTGTCCCAGAATGGGGTCTGTTGGTCTGTCCCCCTCACAATGGGGCCATTCTTTGGGTTCTGTCCGTCTGTCCGTCCCACAATGGGGTCATTCTTTGGGGTCTGTCTGTCTGTCTGTCCATCCCTCAATGCAGCCATTCTCTGGGGTCTGTCCGTCTGTCCGTCCCTCAGTGGCGCCGTTGTTTGGGGTCTGTCTGTCTGTCCCTCAATGGGGCCATTCTTTGGGGTCTGTCCGTCTGTCTGTCCCAGAATGGGGTCTGTTGGTCTGTCCCCCTCACAACGGGGCCATTCTTTGGGTTCTGTCCGTCTGTCCGTCCTCCCTCGATGGGGTCATCGTTTGGGGTCTGTCTGTCTGTCCATCCCTCAACGGGGCCATTCTATGGGGTCTGTCCGTCTGTCTGCCCCACGCTGGGCTCCGTCCGTCCGTCCTCCTGCCCCATTCAGGGGTCTCTGTTTGGGGCTTCTGTCCGTCTGTCCGTCCCTCCACGGCGCCGTTGTTTGGGGCTCTGTCCGTCTGTCCGTCCCTCAATGGGGTCCGTCGGTCCGTCCGCCCCACAATGGGGCCATTCTTTGGGGTCCGTCCGTCCGTCTGTCCCGCTGGCTGCGCTCCCAGCCCCGCACAGAGGCGCCGTTCTTTGGCGGACGGACGGACGGACGGACGGAAAAGCCATTAAAATATTATGGGATGCGGAACGGAAACCGGGGGGGGGAGGGGGAGGGGGGGGAGGGGGGGGAACTGTGGGGGCACAGCTAGGGGGATCCGTAGGGGATCTGTGGGGGATCTATAGGGGGTCTATGGGGGGATCTGGGGGGGATCTGGGGGGGATCTATGGGGGGCTCCATAGGGGATCTGTGGGGGGTCTATGGGGGGTCTATAGGGGATCTGTGGGGGGTCTATGGGGGGTCTATAGGGGATCTGGGGGGGGTCTATAGGGGATCTGGGGGGGGTCTATAGGGAATCTATAGGGGATCTGTGGGGGATCTATGGGGGGGCTCCATAGGGGATCTGTGGGGGATCTATAGGGGATCTGGGGGGGATCTATGGGGGGGCTCCATAGGGGATCTGTGGGGGATCTATAGGGGGTCTATGGGGGATCTATAGGGGATCTGGGGGGGATCTATAGGGGGCTCCATAGGGGATCTGTGGGGGGTCTATGGGGGGTCTATGGCGAATCTATGGGGGGTCTATGGGGGGTCTATAGGGGATCTGTGGGGGATCTATGGGGGGGCTCCATAGGGGATCTGTGGGAGATCTGTGGGGGGTCTATAGGGGGTCCGTGGGGGATCTGTGGGGGATCCATGGGGGGGCTCCATAGGGGATCTGTGGGGGGGCCTATGGGGGATCTGTGGGGGGTCTATAGGGGGTCTATGGGGGATCTATAGGGGATCTGGGGGGGGCTCCATAGGGGATCTGTGGGGGGGTCTATGGGGGGTCTATGGCGGATCTATGGGGGGTCTATGGAGGGTCTATAGGGGATCTGTGGGGGGTCTATAGGGGGTCTATAGGGGATCTGTGGGGGATCTATGGGGGGGCTCCATAGGGGATCTGTGGGGGATCTATAGGGGGTCTATGGGGGATCTATAGGGGATCTGGGGGGGATCTATAGGGGGCTCCATAGGGGATCTGTGGGGGGTCTATGGGGGGTCTATGGCGGATCTATGGGGGATCTGTGGGGGATCCATGGGGGGGCTCCATAGGGTCTGTGGGGGGTCTATAGGGGATCTATGGGGGATCTGTGGGGGATCTATGGGGGGGCTCCATAGGGGATCTGTGGGGGGTCTATAGGGGCTCTATAGGGGATCTATGGGGGGATCTGGGGGGGATCTATGGGGGCTCCATAGGGGATCTGTGGGGGGGTCTATGGGGGATCTGTGGGGGATCTATGGGGGGTCTATGGGGGGCTCCATAGGGGACCTGTGGGGGGGCCTATGGCGGATCTATGGGGGACCTGTGGGGGGTCTATAGGGGGTCTATGGCGGATCTGTGGGGGATTTATGGGGGGCTCCATAGGGGATCTGTGGGAGGGATCTGTGGGGGATCTGTGGGGGATCTATGGGGGGTCTATGGGGGGCTCCATAGGGGATCTGTGGGGGGTCTATGGGGGGTCTATGGGGGGTCTATGGTGGGTCTATAGGGCACAGCTATGGGGCTCTGTATGGGATCTATGGGGGATCTGTAGGGGGTCTATAGGAGATCTATAGGGGATCTATGGGGGGATCCATAGGGGATCTATGGGGGATCTATGGGGGGTCTATAGGGCACAGCTATGGGGCTCCGTATGGGATCTGTGGGGGATCTGTGGGGGATCTATGGGGGATCTATAGGGGATCTGTGGGGGCTCCATAGGAGATCTATGGGGGATCTGTGGGGGGTCTGTGGGGGGTCTATAGGGGATCTATGGGGGGTCTATGGGGGGTCTATAGGGCACAGCTATGGGGCTTCGTAGGGGATCTATGGGGAATCTGCGGGGGGTCTATGGGGGATCTATAGGGGATCTATGGGGGATCTATAGGGCACAGTTATGGGGCACAGCTATGGGGGATGGATAGGGGCTCTATAGGGGATCTAAAAGGGACCTATAGGGCACAGCTATGGGGTTCTATAGGGGATCTATAGGCCACAGCTATGGGGCTCTATAGGGCTTGTCTTACAGGACACCATATGGTCCCATATCCCTATATGGCCTCAATCCTTTATGTGATCCCAGATCCCCTATAGGGCCCCCAATCCCCTATAGGGCTCCCAGTCCCCTATATGCCCCCAAATCCCCTATAGGGCTCCAATCCCCAAATGTCCCCAATCCCCTATAGGGTCTCATATCCCCTATTGGGCCCCCAATCCCCTATAGGGCCCCCAGTCCCTTATATTGCCCCAAAGCCCCTATAGCGCTCAAAACCCTAAATGCCCCCAGTCCCCTATAGGGCTCCAAACCCTTATAGGGTCTCATATCCCCTATAGGGTCCCCAATCCCCTGTATGTCTCTAAATCCCCTATAGGGCCCCTAATCCTCTATAGGGCCCCCAATCCCCCATAAGGGCTCCGAAACCCCAAATGCCCCCAGTCCCTTATATTGCCCCAAAGCCCCTATAAGGCCCCCAGTCCCTTATAGGGCCTCCAGTCCCTTATAGGGTCCCCAATCCCTTATAGGGTCCCCAATCCCTTATAGGGCCCCCAGTCCCTTATAGGGCCCCCAATCCCTTATAGGGCCCCCAATCCCTTATAGGGTCCCCAATCCCTTATAGGGCCCCCAATCCCTTATAGGGTCCCCAATCCCTTATAGGGTCCCCAATCCCTTATAGGGCCCCCAGTCCCTTATAGGGCCCCCAATCCCTTATAGGGCCCCCAGTCCCTTATAGGGCCCCCAGTCCCTTATAGGGTCCCCAATCCCTTATAGGGCCCCCAATCCCTTATAGGGCCCCCAGTCCCTTATAGGGCCCCCAATCCCTTATAGGGCCCCCAATCCCTTATAGGGTCCCCAATCCCTTATAGGGCCCCCAGTCCCTTATAGGGCCCCCAATCCCTTATAGGGTCCCCAATCCCTTATAGGGCCCCCAGTCCCTTATAGGGCCCCCAATCCCTTATAGGGCCCCCAATCCCTTATAGGGTCCCCAATCCCTTATAGGGCCCCCAGTCCCTTATAGGGCCCCCAATCCCTTATAGGGTCCCCAATCCCTTATAGGGCCCCCAGTCCCCCATAAGGGCCCCCAATCCCTTATAGGGCCCCCAGTCCCTTATAGGGTCCCCAATCCCTTATAGGGTCCCCAATCCCTTATAGGGCCCCCAGTCCCCCATAAGGGCCCCCAATCCCTTATAGGGTCCCCAATCCCTTATAGGGCCCCCAATCCCTTATAGGGCCCCCAGTCCCTTATAGGGTCCCCAATCCCTTATAGGGCCCCCAGTCCCTTATAGGGCCCCCAATCCCTTATAGGGCCCCCAATCCCTTATAGGGCCCCCAGTCCCTTATAGGGCCCCCAATCCCTTATAGGGCCCCCAGTCCCTTATAGGGTCCCCAATCCCTTATAGGGCCGCCAGTCCCTTATAGGGCCCCCAATCCCTTATAGGGTCCCCAATCCCTTATAGGGCCCCCAGTCCCTTATAGGGCCCCCAATCCCTTATAGGGTCCCCAATCCCTTATAGGGCCCCCAATCCCCTATAGGGCCCCCAATCCCCTATAGGGTCTCATATCCCCTATTGGGCCCCCAATCCCCTATAGGGCCCCCAGTCCCTTATATTGCCCCAAAGCCCCTATAGCGCTCAAAACCCTAAATGCCCCCAATCCCCTATAGGGCCCCAAACCCTTATAGGGTCTCATATCCCCTATAGGGTCCCCAATCCCCTGTATGTCTCTAAATCCCCTATAGGGCCCCTAATCCTCTATAGGGCCCCCGTTCCCCCATAAGGGCTCCGAAACCCCAAATGCCCCCAGTCCCTTATATTGCCCCAAAGCCCCTATAAGGCCCCCAGTCCCTTATAGGGCCTCCAGTCCCTTATAGGGTCCCCAATCCCTTATAGGGTCCCCAATCCCTTATAGGGCCCCCAATCCCTTATAGGGCCCCCAATCCCTTATAGGGTCCCCAATCCCTTATAGGGCCCCCAGTCCCTTATAGGGTCCCCAGTCCCTTATAGGGCCCCCAATCCCTTATAGGGTCCCCAATCCCTTATAGGGTCCCCAATCCCTTATAGGGCCCCCAATCCCTTATAGGGCCCCCAGTCCCTTATAGGGCCCCCAATCCCTTATAGGGTCCCCAATCCCTTATAGGGTCCCCAGTCCCTTATAGGGCCCCCAGTCCCCCATAAGGGCCCCCAGTCCCCCATAAGGGCCCCCAATCCCTTATAGGGTCCCCAATCCCTTATAGGGCCCCCAGTCCCCCATAAGGGCCCCCAATCCCTTATAGGGTCCCCAATCCCTTATAGGGCCCCCAATCCCTTATAGGGCCCCCAATCCCTTATAGGGTCCCCAATCCCTTATAGGGCCCCCAATCCCTTATAGGGTCCCCAATCCCTTATAGGGTCCCCAGTCCCTTATAGGGTCCCCAGTCCCTTATAGGGCCCCCAATCCCTTATAGGGCCCCCAATCCCTTATAGGGTCCCCAATCCCTTATAGGGCCCCCAGTCCCTTATAGGGCCCCCAATCCCTTATAGGGTCCCCAATCCCTTATAGGGCCCCCAGTCCCTTATAGGGCCCCCAATCCCTTATAGGGCCCCCAATCCCTTATAGGGTCCCCAATCCCTTATAGGGCCCCCAGTCCCTTATAGGGCCCCCAATCCCTTATAGGGTCCCCAATCCCTTATAGGGCCCCCAATCCCTTATAGGGCCCCCAGTCCCTTATAGGGCCCCCAATCCCTTATAGGGTCCCCAATCCCTTATAGGGCCCCCAGTCCCTTATAGGGCCCCCAATCCCTTATAGGGCCCCCAATCCCTTATAGGGTCCCCAATCCCTTATAGGGCCCCCAGTCCCTTATAGGGCCCCCAATCCCTTATAGGGCCCCCAGTCCCTTATAGGGTCCCCAATCCCTTATAGGGCCCCCAGTCCCTTATAGGGCCCCCAGTCCCCCATAAGGGCCCCAATCCCTTATAGGGTCCCCAATCCCTTATAGGGCCCCCAGTCCCTTATAGGGCCCCCAATCCCTTATAGGGCCCCCAATCCCTTATAGGGTCCCCAATCCCTTATAGGGCCCCCAATCCCTTATAGGGCCCCCAGTCCCCCATAAGGGCCCCCAATCCCTTATAGGGCCCCCAGTCCCTTATAGGGCCCCCAATCCCTTATAGGGTCCCCAATCCCTTATAGGGCCCCCAATCCCTTATAGGGCCCCCAGTCCCTTATAGGGTCCCCAATCCCTTATAGGGCCCCCAGTCCCTTATAGGGCCCCCAATCCCTTATAGGGCCCCCAATCCCTTATAGGGTCCCCAATCCCTTATAGGGCCCCCAGTCCCCCATAAGGGCCCCCAATCCCTTATAGGGCCCCCAATCCCTTATAGGGTCCCCAATCCCTTATAGGGCCCCCAGTCCCCCATAAGGGCCCCCAGTCCCTTATAGGGTCCCCAATCCCTTATAGGGTCCCCAGTCCCTTATAGGGTCCCCAATCCCTTATAGGGCCCCCAGTCCCTTATAGGGCCCCCAGTCCCTTATAGGGCCCCCAGTCCCCCATAAGGGCCCCCAATCCCTTATAGGGTCCCCAATCCCTTATAGGGCCCCCAGTCCCTTATAGGGTCCCCAATCCCTTATAGGGCCCCCAGTCCCCCATAAGGGCCCCCAATCCCTTATAGGGTCCCCAATCCCTTATAGGGTCCCCAATCCCTTATAGGGCCCCCAGTCCCTTATAGGGTCCCCAATCCCTTATAGGGCCCCCAATCCCTTATAGGGTCCCCAATCCCTTATAGGGCCCCCAGTCCCTTATAGGGTCCCCAATCCCTTATAGGGCCCCCAATCCCTTATAGGGTCCCCAATCCCTTATAGGGCCCCCAATCCCTTATAGGGCCCCCAGTCCCTTATAGGGCCCCCAATCCCTTATAGGGCCCCCAATCCCTTATAGGGTCCCCAATCCCTTATAGGGCCCCCAGTCCCTTATAGGGCCCCCAGTCCCCCATAAGGGCCCCCAATCCCTTATAGGGCCCCCAATCCCTTATAGGGTCCCCAATCCCTTATAGGGCCCCCAATCCCTTATAGGGTCCCCAATCCCTTATAGGGCCCCCAATCCCTTATAGGGCCCCCAGTCCCTTATAGGGTCCCCAATCCCTTATAGGGCCCCCAATCCCTTATAGGGCCCCCAATCCCTTATAGGGCCCCCAATCCCTTATAGGGCCCCCAGTCCCTTATAGGGCCCCCAGTCCCCCATAAGGGCCCCCAATCCCTTATAGGGTCCCCAATCCCTTATAGGGCCCCCAATCCCTTATAGGGTCCCCAATCCCTTATAGGGCCCCCAATCCCTTATAGGGCCCCCAATCCCTTATAGGGTCCCCAATCCCAATCCTGTTCCCAATCCCAAAGAATTTCCATTGGCCACTGATGGGGTGGGGGGGGGTGGAGGGGGGCAGGCTATAGGGTCAGAAGGGATGGTATATAGGGTCGGGGGGGGGATATATAAGGTCAGGGGGGATATATAGGGTCAGCGCGGGTATAGGGATGGATGAGAGGGCTGGTATATAGGGTCAGGTGGGTTATAGGGCCAGGGGTTGTATATAGGGCTGGGGGGGTGGTATATGGGATATAGGATATAGGATCGGGTGGGTATACGGATGGGGGGGGGGGGGGATGGTATATAGGGTCAGGGGGAATATATATGGGGTTGAGGGGGTATAGGGTTGGGGGAGCAGGATATATAGGGTTTGAGGGGATATGTAGGGTCAGGGTGGGTTATATAGGGCCAGAGAAGATGGTATATAGGGTCAGGGGGAGATAAATAGGGTCACAAGGGGTGTATAGGGCCAGAGAGGATGGTGTATAGGGTCATGGGGGGATATATAGGGTCGCGAGGGGTATATAGGGTCAGAGGGGGTATATATAGGGTTGGGGGGCTATATAGGGTCAGAGGGGGTATAGGGACGGGTGGAGGGGTGGTATATAGGGTCAGAGGGGGATAAAGGGTTGGGAGTGGTATATAGGGTTCAGGGATGGTATATAGGATTCGAGGGTTATAGGAATGGGGGAAGGGTATATAGGGTCAGGGGGTGTATATAGGGCCGTAGTATAGGGCTGGGGGAGGGATATATAGGGTCAGGGGTGGTATATAGGGTCAGGAGGTACATAGAGACAGAGGGGGGATATAGGGCTGGGGGACATATAGGGGTGGGGAGGAGATGGTATATAGGGCCATGGAGAGTGGCATATAGGGTCAGGGGGTGGATATAGGGTCAAAGAGGGTATATAGGGTCGGGGGAGGGATATAGGGTCAGGGGGTGGATATAGGGTCAAAGAGGGTATATAGGGTTGGGGGAGGGATATAGGGTCAGGGGGTGGATATAGGGTCAGGGGGAGGATGTAGGGTCAGGGGGGATATAGGGTCAGGGGGATATAGGGTTGGGGGGTATATAGGGTCGAGGGGGATATAGGGTCAAGGGAAGATATAGGATCAGGGGGATATAGGGTCAGGGGGGGATATAGGATTAGAGGGGGTATATAAGGTTGGGGGAGGATATAGGGTTAGGGGGGTATAGAGTCGGGGAGGATATGTGGTCAAGGGAAAATATAGGGTCAGGGGAAGATGTAGGGTCGGGGGAGATATAGGGTCAGAGAGAGGATATAGGGTCAGAGAGGATATAGGATTAGGGGGGCATATAGGGTAGGGGAGAGGATATGGGGTCGGGGGGAATATAGGGTTGGGAGGTGTATATAGGGTCAGGGGGATGATATAGGATTAGAGGGGCATATAGGGTCGGAGAGAGGATATGGGGTAGGGGGGAATATAGGGTTGGGAGGGGTATATAGGGTCAGGGGGATGATATAGGATCGGGGGGATATAGGGGCAGGGGGGGAATAGGGCTGAGGGAGGGGGATATAGGGTGGGGGTGGACTGGGCTGTACTGGGTTATACTGGGCTGTACTGGTGTATACTGGGATGTATGGGGCTGTACTGGGCTGTACTGGGTTATACTGGGATGTATGGGGCTGTACTGGGAGGTATAGAGCTGTAATGGGCTGTACTGGTTTATATTGGGCTGCACTGGTTTATACTGGGATGTATGGGGCTGCACTGGGCTGCACTGGGCTGTACTGGGATATACTGGGAGGTATGGGGCTGTACTGTACTGTACTGGGTTGTACTGGACTGTACTGGGTTATACTGGGCTGTACTGGTGTATACTGGGAGGTATGGGGCTGTACTGGGCTGTACTGGGTTATACTGGGCTGCACTGGTGTATACTGGGAGGTATAGAGCTGTACTGGGCTGTACTGGGTTATACTGGGCTGCACTGGTTTATACTGGGAGGTATGGGGCTGCACTGGGCTGCACTGGGCTGTACTGGGATATACTGGGAGGTATGGGGCTGTACTGGGCTGTACTGGGTTATACTGGGCTGTACTGGGATATACTGGGAGGTATAGAGCTGTAATGGGCTGTACTGGGTTATACTGGGCTGCACTGGTTTATACTGGGAGGTATGGGGCTGTACTGGGCTGTACTGGGATATACTGGGAGGTATAGAGCTGTAATGGGCTGTACTGGGAGGTATGGGGCTGTACTGGTTTATACTGGGATATACTGGGATGTATGGGGCTGCACTGGTCTGTACAGGGTTATACTGGGCTGTACTGGTCTATACTGGGAGGTATGGGGCTGTACTGGGCTGTACTGGTCTATACTGGTCTATACTGGGCTATAGTGGGCTGTACTGGGCTGTACTTGTCCATAGTGGGCCATACTGGTCTATACTGGGCCATATGGGGTTACGTATGGGGTCGTACATGGTGTTATATATGGGGTCATATGTGGGGTTATATGTGGGGTCATATACGAGGTAATATATGGGGTCACATATGGGGTCATATATGGGGTTTTATATGTGGTCATATATGGGGTTATATATGGGGTCATATATGGGGTTATACATGGGGTCGTATATGTGGTCACATATGGGGTCATATATGGGGTCACATATGGGGTTATGTATGGGGTCATATATGGGGTCACATATGGGGTTATACATGGGGTCATATATGGGGTCATATATGGGGTCACATATGGGGTCATATATGGGGTCACATATGGGGTTATACATGGGGTTATATATGCGGTCATATATGGGGTTATATATGGGGTCACATATGGGGTCATATATGGAGTAATATATGGGGTCACATATGGGGTCATATATGGGGTCGTATATGGGGTCACATATGGGGTCATATATGAGGTTACATATGGGGTCGTATATGGGGTCATATATGGGTTCATATATGGGGATATGTGGAAACATATGGGACATATAGGAGGCATATAGGGAACATATAGGAACATTTAAGGGATATGTAGGGACATATAGGGACGTATAGTGGACATATAGGGGATATATGGGGGATGTATAGGGGATATATAGGAGGCATATAGGGGACATATAGGGGACATACGGGGACATATAGTGGATATATAGGGACATATGGGGAAATATTGGGCCATATAGGGGACATATGGGGACATATGAGGACATATAGGGGATATTTGGGGACATATGGGGACATATAGGGGATATATGGGGACATATGGGGAAATATAGGGCCATATAGGGGACATACAGAGGATATATGGGGACATATGGGGACATACAGGGGATATATGGGGACATATGGGGCCATATAGGGCCATATAGGGGACATACAGAGGATATATGGGGACATATGGGGACATTAAGGGCCATATAGGGGCCATATAGGGGATATATGGGGACATATGGGGACATTAAGGGCCATATAGGCGACATATGGGGATATATGGGGACATATGAGGACATATAGGGGATATATGGGGACATACAGGGGATATTTGGGGATATATGGGGAAATATAGGGCCATATAGGGGACATATAGAAGATATATGGGGACATATAGGGCCATATAGGGGACATACGGGGATATATGGGGACATATGAGGACATATAGGGGATATATGGGGACATACGGGGACATATAGGGGATATATGGGGACATATGGGCATCATACGGGGACATATGGGGACATAAAGGGCCATATAGGGGACATACAGAGGATATTTGGGGACATACAGGGACATATGGGGATATATGGGGACATATGAGGACATATAGGGGATATATGGGGACATACAGGGGATATTTGGGGATATATGGGGAAATATAGGGCCGTATAGGGGACATATAGAAGATATATGGGGCCATATAGGAGACATATGGGGATATATGGGGACATATGAGGACATATAGGGGATATATGGGGACATATGGCAACATAAAGGGCCATATAGGGGACATATGGGGATATATGGGGACATATGGGGACATTAAGGGCCATATAGGCGACATATGGGGATATATGGGGACATATGAGGACATATAGGAGATATATGGGGAAATATAGGGCCATATAGGGGACATATAGAGGATATATGGGAACACATAGGGCCATATAGGGGACAGACGGGGATATATGGGGACATATGAGAACATATAGGGGATATATGGGGACATATGGTCGTCATATGGGGACATATGGGGTCATAAAGGGCCATATAGGGGACATACAGAGGACATATGCGGACATAAAGGGACATATAGGGGATATATGGGGACATATGGCAACATAAAGGGCCATATAGGGGACATACGGGGATATATGGGGACATATGAGAACATATAGGGGATATATGGGGACATATGGGCGTCATATGGGGACATATGGGGTCATAAAGGGCCATATAGGGGACATACAGAGGATATATGGGGACATAAAGGGACATATAGGGGATATATGGGGACATGGGGGCATAAAGGGCCATATAGGGGACATATAGGAGATATATAGGGCCATATGGGGCCATATGGGGACACATAAGGCCATATAAGGTCATATGGGGACGTATAGGGCCATATAGGGCCATATGGGGCCATGTCTGCACATATGGCACCGTGGGGTCCTGGGGGTCCCACTGCACGTCTGCCACTGCTCCCAGTGCTCCCAGTCCATCCCAGTCCATCCCAGTCCATCCCAGTCCATCCCAGTGCTCCCAGTCCATCCCAGTCCTCCCAGTCCATCCCAGTCCATCCCAGTGCTCCCAGTCCATCCCAGTTCATCCCAGTCCATCCCACTGCTCCCAGTCCTCCCGGTCCATCCCAGTACATTCCAGTCCATCCCAGTCCATCCCAGTGCTCCCAGTTCATCCCCGTTCATCCCAGTCCATCCCACTGCTCCCAGTGCTCCCAGTCCATCCCAGTCCATCTCAGTCCATCCCAGTCCATCCCAGTCCATCCCAGTGCTCCCAGTTCATCCCCGTTCATCCCAGTCCATCCCACTGCTCCCAGTGCTCCCAGTCCATCCCAGTCCATCCCAGTCTATCCCAGTCCATCCCAGTCCATCCCCGTTCATCCCCATCCATCCCAGTCCATCCCAGTACATTCCAGTTCATCCCAGTCCATCCCAGTGCTCCCAGTTCATCCCAGTTCATCCCACTCTATCCCAGTTCATCCCAGTACATTCCAGTTCATCCCAGTATATCCCAGTTCATCCACGTCCATCCCAGTACATTCCAGTATATCCCAGTTCATCCCAGTCCATCCCAGTGCTCCCAGTTCATCCCAGTTCATCCCAGTACATTCCAGTTCATTCCAGTATATCCCAGTTCATCCACGTCCATCCCAGTATATCCCAGTACATCCTGATATATCCCAGTATATTCCAGTACGCCCCAGTTCATCCCAGTGCTCCCAGTCCATCCCAGTTTATCCCAGTCCATCCCAGTCCATCCCAGTGCCTCCCAGTTCATCCCAGTGCTCCCAGTTCATCCCACTCCATCCCAGTTCATCCCAGTCCATCCCACTCCATCCCAGTCCATCCCACTCCATCCCAGTGCTCCCAGTATATCCCAGTACATCCTGATATATCCCAGTATATTCCAGTACGCCCCAGTACATCCCAGTGCTCCCAGTCCATCCCAGTTCATCCCAGTCCATCCCAGAGCTCCCAGTATATCCCAGTACATCCTGATACATCCCAGTATATTCCAGTACGTCCCAGTCCATCCCAGTGCTCCCAGTACATCCCAGTATATCCCAGTATATCCCAATACACCCAGTGGTCCTCCCAGTCCATCCCAGTTCATCCCAGTCCATCCCAGTATATCCCAGTACATCCTGATATATCCCAGTATATTCCAGTACGCCCCAGTACATCCCAGTGCTCCCAGTCCATCCCAGTTCATCCCAGTCCATCCCAGTGCTCCCAGTTCATCCCACTCCATCCCAGTTCATCCCACTCCATCCCAGTCCATCCCAGTGCTCCCAGTATATCCCAGTATACCCCAGTACACCCAGTGGTCCTCCCAGTCCATCCCAGTGCCTCCCAGTCCATCCCAGTCCATCCCAGTTCATTCCAGTTCCTCCATGTGCTCCTGGTTCTCCTCCCAGTCCATCCCAGTATATCCCAGTCCATCCCATTCCCTCCCAGTCCATCCCAGTTCCTCCACGTGCTCCCGGTTCTCCTCCCAGTCCATCCCAGTCCCTCCCAGTATATCCCAGTCCATCCCAGTCCCTCCCAGTTCTCCAGGTGCTCCAGGTGCTCCTCCCAGTTCATCCCAGTGCTCCATGCGGTCCCAGTGCTCCTCCCAGTCCATCCCAGTCCATCCCAGTCCATCCCAGTCCATCCCAGTGCTCCCAGTCTATCCCGGTCCTCCTCCCAGTAAGGACTCCCAGTCCATCCCAGTATATCCCAGTATATCCCAGTACACCCAGTGGTCCTCCCAGTCCATCCCAGTCCATCCCAGTGCATCCCAGTGCTCCCAGTTCATCCCAGTCCATCCCAGTGCATCCCAGTGCTCCCAGTCCATCCCAGTCCATCCCAGTCCATCCCAGTGCTCCCAGTTCATCCCAGTCCATCCCAGTGCTCCCAGTAAGGACTCCCAGTCCATCCCAGTGCCTCCCAGTATCTCCCAGTCCATCCCAGTGCTCCATGTGCTCCTGGTTCTCCTCCCAGTCCATCCCAGTCCATCCCAGTGCTCCCAGTAACGGCTCGCAGTCCGTCCCAGTTTATCCCAGTTCCTCCCAGTGCTCCCAGTAAGGACTCCCAGTCCATCCCAGTTCCTCCCAGTCCCTCCCAGTTCCACCAGTTCCTCCCAGTACCTCCCAGTAACAGCTCCCAGTCCATTCCAGTCCATCCCAGTCCATCCCAGTACATCCCAGTAACGGCTTCCAGTCCATCCCAGTCCATCCCAGTGCTCCCAGTAAGGACTCCCAGTCCGTCCCAGTGCCTCCCAGTCCCTCCCAGTCCATCCCAGTGCTCCATGTGCTCCTGGTTCTCCTCCCAGTCCATCCCAGTCCATCCCAGTCCATCCCAGTATCTCCCAGTCCGTCCCAGTCCACCCCACTCTGTCCCAGTGCTCCCAGTAACAGCTCCCAGTCCGTCCCAGTGCTCCCAGTATTGACTTCCAGTCCATCCCAGTCCATCCCAGTGCTCCCAGTAAGGACTCCCAGTCCATCCCAGTTCCTCCCAGTCCCTCCCAGTTCCCCCAGTTCCTCCCAGTCCATCCCAGTGCTCCATGTGCTCCCGGTTCTCCTCCCAGTCCATCCCAGTCCATCCCAGTCCCTCCCAGTCCACTCCAGTCTGTCCCAGTGCTCCCAGTAACAGCTCCCAGTCTGTCCCAGTTTATCCCAGTCCATCCCAGTGCTCCCAGTATCGGCTTCCAGTCCATCCCAGTCCCTCCCAGTCCATCCCAGTGCTCCCATTGCTCCCAGTAAGGACTCCCAGTCCATCCCAGTTCCCTCAGTTCCTCCCAGTGCCTCCCAGTAACAGCTTCCAGTCCATCCCAGTAAATCCCAGTCCCTCCCAGTCCACCCCAGTCCATCCCAGTGCTCCCAGTAACGGCTCCCAGTCCATCCCAGTCCGTCCCAGTGCTCCCAGTAAGGATTCCCAGTGCATCCCAGTGCTCCCAGTATCGGCTCCCAGTCCATCCCAGTGCTCCCAGTATCGGCTCCCAGTCCCTCCCAGTCTGTCCCAGTGCTCCCAGTAAGGACTCCCAGTCCGTCCCAGTGCTCCCAGTCCCTCCCAGTGCTCCCAGTATCGGCTCCCAGTCCATCCCAGTGCATCCCAGTTCTCCCAGTATCGGCTCCCAGTCCCTCCCAGTCCATCCCAGTGCTCCCAGTATCGGCTCCCAGTCCATCACAGTCCGTCCCAGTGCTCCCAGTATCGGCTCCCAGTCCGTCCCAGTGCTCCCAGTATCGGCTCCCAGTCCCTCCCAGTCCGTCCCAGTGCTCCCAGTATCGGCTCCCAGTCCATCACAGTCCGTCCCAGTGCTCCCAGTATCGGCTCCCAGTCCCTCCCAGTCCGTCCCAGTGCTCCCAGTATCGGCTCCCAGTCCATCACAGTCCGTCCCAGTGCTCCCAGTATCGGCTCCCAGTCCGTCCCAGTGCTCCCAGTATCGGCTCCCAGTCCCTCCCAGTCCGTCCCAGTGCTCCCAGTATCGGCTCCCAGTCCCTCCCAGTCCATCCCAGTGCTCCCAGTATCGGCTCCCAGTCCCTCCCAGTCCGTCCCAGTGCTCCCAGTATCGGCTCCCAGTGCCACCTCCCCACCTGCAGCGCTCAGAACGGCGCCCAGCAGCACGAGGAAGGCGCGCGGTGCCGCCTCGGTTCCGCCGCTCTGTCGCGACATCGCCGCCCCTGTCGCGATATCCGCCGCCGCCGCCTTCCGGAGATCCCCGCGCCGCTGTCGCGACGGCGCCTCCGATGTCGCGATATCGCGACAGCGCGTCCCTCTCCACAGCCGCCCTCGACCCAAATGCGGCCCCGCGATCGCCCGCCCCACTGCCGGCCCCACAGCCCCGCCCCATAGATCCGCCCCATAGATCCATCTCCGCCCCATAGATCCGCCCCTGCCCCATAGATCCGCCCCATAGATGTCTCCAATCCTGCCCCATAGATCTGTCCCCGTCCCCGCCCCATAGATCTGTTCCCATTCCTGCCCCATAGATCCGTCCCTGCCCCATAGATCTGTCCCCACCCCTGCCCCATAGATCTGTCCCAATTCCTGCCCCATAGATCAATCCGTGCCCCATAGATCCATCCCTGCCCCATAGATCTGCCCCTGTTCCTGCCCCATAGATCCGTCCCTGCCCCATAGAACAGTCTCAACCCCATAGATCGGCCCCTATTCCCACTCCACAGCTTCATCTCTACCCCATAGATCTGTCCACATCCCCGCCCCATAGCTCCATCCCCGCCCCATAGATCAGCCCCGCCCCATAGATCTGTCCCTATTCCTGCCCCATAGATCCATCCCCGCCCCATAGATCAGCCCCCATCCCTGCCCCATAGCTCCATCCCCACCCCATAGATCAGCTACCATCCCTGCCCCATAGCTCCATTCCCGCCCCATAGATCAGCTACCATCCCTGCCCCATAGATCCATTCCCGCCCCATAGATCAGCCCCCATCCCTGCCCCACAGCTCCATCCCCGCCCCATAGATCAGCCCCCATCCCTGCCCCATAGCTCCATCCCCACCCCACAGCTCCATCCCCGCCCCATAGATCAGCCCCCATCCCTGCCCCATAGCTCCATCCCCACCCCACAGCTCCATCCCCGCCCCATAGATCAGCCCCCATTCCTGCCCCATAGCTCCATCCCTGCCCCATAGATCTGCCCCCATTCCTGCCCCATAGCTCCATCCCCGCCCCATAGATCAGCCCCCATCGCTGCCCCATAGCTCCATCCCCGCCCCATAGATCAGCCCCCATCGCTGCCCCATAGCTCCATCCCCGCCCCATAGATCAGCCCCCATCCCTGCCCCATAGCTCCCTCCCCACCCCACAGCTCCATCTCTGCCCCATAGATCAGCCCCCATTCTTGCCCCATAGCTCCATCCCCGCCCCATAGATCAGCCCCCATCGCTGCCCCATAGCTCCATCCCCACCCCACAGATCAGCCCCCATCCCTGCCCCATAGCTCCATCCCCACCCCACAGCTCCATCCCCGCCCCATAGATCAGCCCCCATTCCTGCCCCATAGCTCCATCCCCACCCCATAGATCAGCCCCCATTCCTGCCCCATAGCTCCATCCCCACCCCACAGCTCCATCCCCGCCCCATAGATCAGCCCCCATCCCTGCCCCATAGCTCCATCCCCGCCCCATAGATCAGCCCCCATCCCTGCCCCATAGCTCCATCCCCACCCCACAGCTCCATCCCCGCCCCATAGATCAGCCCCCATTCCTGCCCCATAGCTCCATCCCCGCCCC
>NW_027638805.1:0-21955 GCF_951394365.1 Tetrao urogallus | reverse complement strand
TCGTGTCGCTGTGTTGCTGTTGTATCATTGTGTTGTGTCGTGTCGCTGTTGTGTCGTTGTGTCACTGTGTCGCTGTTGTATCATTGTGTTGTGTCATTGTGTCGCTGTTGTGTCGTTGTGTCGCTGTGTCTCTGTTGTATCATTGTGTTGTGTCGTTGTGTCACTGTGTCGCTGTTGTATCAGTGTCATTGTGTCGCTGTGTCACTGTGTTGCTGTTGTATCAGTGTCATTGTGTTGCTGTGTCACTGTGTTGCTGTTGTATCATTGTGTTGTGTCGTTGTGTCACTGTCGTGTCGTTGTGTCGCTGTGTCGCTGTTGTATCATTGTGTTGTGTCGCTGTGTCGCTGTGTCACTGTTGTATCAGTGTCATTGTGACACTACTATCATTGTATCGTTGTATCGTTGTGTAGTTGTATTGTTGTGTCGTTGTATCATTGTGTCGCTGTTGTATCGTATCGTGTCGCTGTTGTGTCGTGTCGTTGTATCGCTGTTGTGTCGTTGTGTCGTGTCACTGTTGTGTCGTTGTGTTGTTGTGTCGTTGTATCATTGTATCATTGTATCATTGTGTCGTTGTGTCGTTGTGTCATTGTGTCGTGTCACTGTTGTGTCGTTTGTGTCGTTGTGTCGTTGTATCATTGTATCATTGTATCATTGTGTCGTTGTGTCGTTGTGTCGTTGTGTCGTGTCGTGTCGTTGCGTCGTTGTATCGTTGTGATACTGCTGTGTCGCTGTGTCGCTGTTGTATCATTGTGTTGTGTTGTTGTGTCACTGTCGTGTTGCTGTGTCGTTGTGTCGCTGTTGTATCATTGTGTTGTGTCGTTGTGTCACTGTCGTGTTGCTGTGTCGTTGTGTCGCTGTTGTATCATTGTGTTGTGTTGTTGTGTCACTGTCGTGTTGCTGTGTCGTTGTGTCGCTGTTGTATCATTGTGTTGTGTTGTGTCACTGTCGTGTTGTTGTGTCGCTGTGTCGCTGTTGTATCATTGTGTTGTGTCGTTGTGTCACTGTCGTGTCGTTGTGTCGCTGTGTCGCTGTTGTATCAGTGTCGTTGTGTTGCTGTGTCACTGTTGTATCAGTGTCGTTGTGTCGCTGTGTCACTGTTGTATCAGTGTCGTTGTGTTGCTGTGTCACTGTTGTATCAGTGTCGTGTCGTTGTGTCACTGTTGTATCAGTGTCGTTGTGTCACTGTTGTATCAGTGTCGTGTCGTTGTGTCACTGTTGTATCAGTGTCGTTGTGTCACTGTGTCGCTGTTGTATCAGTGTCATTGTGTTGCTGTGTCGTTGTGTCGCTGTTGTATCAGTGTCGCTGTGTCGCTGTGTTGCTGTTGTATCGTATCGTTGTGTCGCTGTGTCGCTGTTGTATCATTGTGTTGCTGTATCATTGTGTTGCTGTTGAATCATTGTGTCGCTGTGTTGCTGTTGTATTGTTGCGTTGTTGTGTCGCTGTGTCGCTGTTGTATCGTTGTATCGTTGTATCATTGTGTCGTTGTGTCACTGTTGTGTGGTTGCATCGTTGTGTTGCTGTGTTGCTGTATTGTGGTATCGTTGTATCGTATTGTTGTGTCGCTGTGTCTCTGTGTTGCTGTGTTGCTGTATCGTTGTATAGTTGTGTTGCTCTGTTGCTGTGTCGCTGTTGTGTCATTGCGTCGTTGTATTGTTGTGTCGTGTCGCTGTGTATCGTTGTATCGTATCATTGTGTCGCTGTGTCGCTGTGTATCGTTGTATTGTTGTATCATTGTGTCGCTGTGTCGCTGTGTATCGTTGTATTGTTGTATCATTGTGTCGCTGTGTCGCTGTGTATCGTTGTATCGTATCATTGTGTCGCTGTGTCGCTGTGTATCGTTGTATCGTATCATTGTGTCGCTGTGTCGCTGTGTATCGTTGCATTGTTGTATCATTGTGTCGCTGTGTCGCTGTGTATCGTTGCATTGTTGTATCATTGTGTCGCTGTGTCGCTGTGTATCGTTGCATTGTTGTATCATTGTGTCGCTGTGTCGCTGTGTATCGTTGTATTGTTGTATCATTGTGTCGCTGTGTCGCTGTGTATCGTTGTATTGTTGTATCATTGTGTCGCTGTGTCGCTGTGTATCGTTGTATCGTATCATTGTGTCGTCGTGTCGCTGTTGTATCATTGTGTCGCTGTTGTGTCGTTGTGTCGTTGTATCGTTCTATCATTGTATTGTTCTATCGTTATGTTGTTGTGTCGTGTCGCTGTTGTATCGTTGTGTTGCTGTGTGGTTGTATCATTGTATCGTTGTATCGTTGTGTAGTTGTATCGTTGTGTCGTTGTATCATTGTGTCGCTGTTGTATCGTATCGTTGTGTCGCTGTTGTGTCGTGTCGTTGTATCGCTGTTGTGTCGTTGTGTCGTGTCACTGTTGTGTCGTTGTGTCGTATCGTTGTATCATTGTGTCGTTGTGTCGTTGTATAGTTGTGTCGTTGTGTCGTGTCACTGTGTTGCTGTCGTGTCGTTGTGTCGCTGTTGTGTCGTTGTGTCGTTGTGTCGTTGTGTCGTTGTGTCGTTGTGTCGTTGTGTTGTTGTGTTGTTGTGTCGTTGTATCGTTGTGTCGCTGTTGTATCATTGTGTCGTTGTATCGTTGCATCGTTGTGTCGTATCGTTGTATCGTTGTGTCGTTGTGTCGTTGTGTTGTTGTGTCGTTGTATCGTGTCGTATCGTTGTATCGTTGTGTCGTTGTATCGTTGTGTCGTTGTGTCGTTGTGTCGTTGTATCGTTGTGTCGTTGTATCGTTGTATCGTTGTGCCGTTTTGTCGTTGTGTCGTTGTGTCGCTGTGTCACTGTTGTGTTGTTGTATCACTCTGTCGCTGTTGTATCATTGTGTCACTGTTGTGTCGTTGTCTCAGTGTTGTATCATTGTATCATTGTATCGTTGTATCGTTGTATCGTTGTGTCGTTGTGTCGTTGTATTGTTGTGTCGTTGTGTCGTTGTGTTGTTGTATCACTGTGTCGCTGTTGTATCATTGTGTCGCTGTTGTGTCGCTGTGTCACTGTTGTGTCGCTGTTGTATCATTGTGCCACTGTTGTGTCGCTGTGTCGTTGTGTCGCTGTGTCACTGTTGTGTTGTTGTGTCGTTGTGTCGTTGTGTCGCTGTGTCACTGTTGTGTCGTTGTGTCGTTGTGTCGCTGTGTCGTTGTGTCGCTGTGTCACTGCTGTGTCGTTGTGTCGTTGTGTCGTTGTATCATTGTGTCACTGTTGTGTTGTTGTGTCGTTGTGTCGTTGTGTCGTTGTATCATTGTGTCACTGTTGTGTCGTTGTGTCGTTGTATCATTGTGTCACTGTTGTGTTGTTGTGTCGTTGTGTCGTTGTGTCGTTGTATCATTGTGTCACTGTTGTGTCGTTGTGTCGTTGTATCATTGTGTCACTGTTGTGTCGTTGTGTCGTTGTATTGTTGTGTCATTGTGTCACTGTTGTGTCGTTGTGTCGTTGTGTCGTTGTATCATTGTGTCACTGTTGTGTCGTTGTGTCGTTGTGTCGTTGTGTCGTGACACTTCTCCCCTCTCCCCCCAGGCGCTGACCCCCCCCCCCCCACCGTCTCTCGCCGTTCCCTCGCGCTCTCCGCGATTCGCTCGCCCTCTCCTTCGCCTCCTTCGACCGCCACCAGCTGGCCAAGCACCGCAAGCGGCTGCACAAGGTGAGCGGCCCGCTAATCAGCCCACTAACGAGCCCGCTAATTACCCCGCTAACGACCCCATTGATCACCCCATTGACAACCCCATTGATGGCCCCATTGATGGCCCCATTGATGGCCCCATTGGCTGCTCCATTGATGACCGCCTGATGACCCCATTAATTACCCCTTTAATGACCCCATTAATTACCCCAATGATGGCCCCATTATTGACCCCATTAATGAGCCCATTGACAACCCCATTGATGACCCCATTGATGACCCCATTGATGGCCCCATTGGCTGCTCCATTGATGACCCCCCGATGACCCCATTAATTACCCCTTTAATGACCCCATTAATTGCCCCATTAACGACCCCGTTGATGAGCCCAATGATGGCCCCATTATTCACCCCATTAATGAGCCCATGAATGACCCCAATGATGACCCCATTAATGACCCCATTCATGACCCCATTGATGGCCCCATTGACAGCCCTGTTGATGTCCCCAATGATGGCCCTATTAATGACCCTATTAACGACCCCATTAATGACCCCATTGATGGCCCCGTTGGCTGCTCCATTGATGACCCCCCGATGACCCCATTAATTTCCCCCTTTACAACCCCATTAATTGCCCCATTAACGACCCCGTTGATGACCCCATTGATGAGCCCATTAATGACCCCAATGATGACCCCATTGATGGCTCCATTGGTGTCCACATTGACGGCCCCATTAATTACCCCATTAATGACCCCATTGATGACCTCATTGATGACCCCATTGATGGCCCCATTGGCTGCTCCATTGATGACCCCCCGATGACCCCATTAATTACCCCTTTAATGACCCCATTAATTGCCCCATTAACGACCCCGTTGATGAGCCCAATGATGGCCCCATTATTCACCCCATTAATGAGCCCATGAATGACCCCAATGATGACCCCATTAATGACCCCATTCATGACCCCATTGATGGCCCCATTGACAGCCCTGTTGATGTCCCCATTGATGGCCCTATTAATGACCCTATTAACGACCCCATTAATGACCCCATTGATGGCCCCGTTGGCTGCTCCATTGATGACCCCCCGAAGACCCCATTAATTACCCCCTTTATGACCCCATTAATTGCCCCATTAACGACCCCGTTGATGACCCCATTGATGAGCCCATTAATGACCCCAATGATGACCCCATTGATGGCTCCATTGGTGTCCACATTGACGGCCCCATTAATTACCCCATTAATGACCCCATTGATGACCTCATTGATGGCCCCATTGATGGCCCCATTGGCTGCTCCATCGATGACCCCCTGATGACCCCATTAATTAACCTTCTTAATAACCCTATTAATTGCCCCATTAACGGCTCTGTTGATGACCCCAGTGATGGCCCCATTATTCACCCCATTAATGAGCCCAATGATGACCCCATTGACAGCCCCATTGATGGCCCCAATGATGACCCCATTGATGTCCCCAATAATGACCCCATGAATTACCCCATTCATGACCCCAATGATGACCCCATTAACAACTTCATTAATGACCGCAATGATGACTCCATTCACAGCCCCATTGATGTCCCCATTGATGTCCCCATTAATGACCCTATGAATGACTCCAATGATGACCCCATTAATGACCCCATTGATGGCCCCGTTGGCTGCTCCATTGATGACCCCCCAATGACCCCATTAATTACCCCCTTAACGACCCCATTAATTGCCCCATTAATGACCCCATTGATGACCCCATCAGAGGCCCCATTGATGAGCCCATTAATGACCCCATCAGGGGCCCCATGGATGAGCCCATTAATGACCCCATTAATGACCACATTGATGGCCCTCTTGACATCGTGGACCCCATTGATGTCCCCATTGATGACCCCAATGATGACCCCATTGATGGTCTCATTAACGACCCCATTAATGACCCCAATGATCGCCCCATTGGCAGCCCCATTAATGACCCCATTAATGACCCCAGTTATGACCCCATTGATGGCCCCATTAACGACCCCATTAATGACCCCAATGATGGCCCCATTGGCAGCCCCATTAATGACCCCATTAATGACCCCAGTTATGACCCCATTGATGGCCTCATTAACAACCCCATGAATGACCCCAATGATGGCCCCATTAACAACCTCCTTAATGACCCCAATGATGACCCCATGGATGATCCCATTAATGACCCCGTCGATAGCTCGATTGACCCCATTGACCCCCTTGACCCCATTGGCCCCATTGACCCAATGACAAGAGTGACCCCAGTGACCCCAATTGTCCCCACTGACCCCATTGACCCCAGTGACCCCAGTGACCCCAGTGACCCCAATCTTCCTACTGGCCCTGTTGTCCTAATTGACCCCACTGAGCCCACTGACCCCATAAACCCCATGGACCCCACTGAACCCATTGACCTCTTTGACCCCATTGACCCCACTGACCCCATAAACCTTACGGACCCCTCTGACCCCATTGACCCCATTGACCCCATTGGCCCTATTAACCCCATTGACCCCATAAACCTTATGGACCCCACTGATCCCATTGACCCCATTGATCCCACTGACCCCAATGACCCCATTGACCCCATGGATCCCATGGACCCCACTTACCCCATTGATCCCATTGCCCCATTGACCCCATAAACCCCATGGACCCCACTGACCCCACTGATCCCAGTGACCCCATTGACCCCTTTGACCCCTTCGACCCCATGAGCCCCATTGACCCCATTGTCTACACTGCCCCCCCTGCCCCCCTGACCCCATTAATGTCCCTATAGGGCCCACGCGGACGTCGCCGCGGCTGCCGTCGCTCCACGACCCCACAGCGCCGCGTCACCCCGCAGGTGACAGCAGGGGACATGGGGGGCACATGGGGGAGGGGGGGGGGGAGGTGACATTTGGGGACGTTTGGGGTCCATTTGGGGTCATTTTAGGACATTTTAGGGCCATTTTGGGGCCGTTTTGAGGCCATTTGGAGAGTTTTCGGGTGCATTTGGGGACATTTGGGGCCATTTGGGGTTATTTGGGGCCATTTTGGGGCCATTTTTGTCCATTTGGGTCCATTTGGGTCCATTTTGTGTCCATTTGGGTCCATTTTGGATCCATTTGTGGCCATTTTGGGTCCATTTGGATCCATTTGGGTCCATTTTGGGTCCATTTGTGTCCATTTGGGTCCATTTTGGGTCCAGTTGGGTCCATTTTGGGTCCATCTGTGGCCATTTTGGGTCCATTTGGGTCCATTTTGGGTCCATCTGTGGCCATTTTGGGTCCATTTGGGTCCATTTTGGGTCCATTTGGGTCCATTTGTGGCCATTTTGGGTCCATTTTGGGTCCATTTGGGTCCATTTGGGCCCATTTGGGTCAATTTGTGGCCATTTTGGGTCCATTTTGGGTCCATTTGGATCCATTTTGGGTCCATTTGGGTCCATTTGGGTCCATTTTGGGTCCATTTGGGTCCATATTGGGTCCATTTGGGTCCATTTGTGGCCATTTTGTGTCCATTTGGGTCCATTTGGGTCCATTTTGGGTCCATCTGTGGCCATTTTCGGGCCATTTTGGGTCCATTTGTGGCCATTTGGGTCCATTTTGGGTCCATTTTGGGTCCATTTTGGGTCCATTTGGGTCCATTTTGGGTCCATTTCGGTCAATTTGTGTCCATTTTGGGTCCATTTGGGTCCATTTGTGGCCATTTTGGGTCAATTTGGGTCCATTTTGGGTCCATTTGGGTCCATTTGGGTCCATTTGGGTCCTTTTTGGGTCCTTTTAGTGGCATTTTGGGTCCATTTTGGGTCCATTTGGGTCCATTTGGGTCCATTAGGGTCCATTTGGGTCCATTTGTGGCCATTTTGGGTCCATTTGGGTCCATTTGGGTCCATTTGGGTCCATTTTGGGTCCATTTGGGGCCGTTTGGGTCCATTTGGGTCCATTTTGGGTCCATTTTGGGTCCATTTGGGTCCATTTTGGGTCCATTTTGGGTCCATTTGGGTCCATTTTGGGTCCATTTGGGTCCATTTGTGGCCATTTTGGGTCCATTTGGGTCCATTTTGGGTCCATTTTGGTCCATTTGGGTCCATTTGGGTCCATTTTGGGGCCATTTGTGGCCATTTTGGGTCCATTTGGGTCCATTTTGTGTCCATTTTGGTCCATTTGGGTCCAGTTGGGTCCATTTTGGGTCCATCTGTGGCCATTTTGGGTCCATTTGGGTCCATTTTGGGTCCATCTGTGGCCATTTTGGGTCCATTTGGGTCCATTTGGATCCACTTGGGTCCATTTGGGTCCATTTGGGTCCATTTTGGGTCCATTTTGTGTCCATTTGTGGCCATTTTGGGTCCATTTTGGGTCAATTTGTGGCCATTTTGGGTCCATTTGGGTCCATTTTGGGTCCATTTTGGGCCTTTTGGGCCCATTTGGGTCAATTTGTGGCCATTTTGTGTCCATTTTGGGTCCATTTGGGTCCATTTTGTGTCCATTTGTGTCCATTTGGGTCCATTTGGGTCCATTTTGGGTCCATTTGGGTCCATTTGGGTCCATTTTGGGTCCATTTGTGTCCATTTTGGGTCCATCTGTGGCCATTTTGGGTCCATTTGGGTCCATTTTGCGTCCATTTTGGGTCCATTTGGGTCCATTTTGGGTCCATCTGTGGCCATTTTGGGTCCATTTGGGTCCATTTGGATCCACTTGGGTCCATTTGGGTCCATTTGGGTCCATTTTGGGTCCATTTGGTTCCATTTTGGGTCCATTTTGGGTCCATCTGTGGCCATTTTGGGTCCATTTGGGTCCATTTGGGTCCATTTTGGGTCCATTTTGGGTCCATTTTGGGACCATTTGGGTCCATTAGGGTCCATTTTGGGTCCATTTGGGGCCTTTTGGGCCCATTTGGGTCCATTTTGGGTCAATTTGTGGCCATTTTGGGTCCATTTGGGTCCATTTTGGGTCCATTTTGGGCCTTTTGGGCCCATTTGGGTCAATTTGTGGCCATTTTGTGTCCATTTTGGGTCCATTTGGGTCCATTTTGTGTCCATTTGTGTCCATTTGGGTCCATTTGTGGCCATTTTGGGTCCATTTGGGTCCATTTGTGGCCATTTTGGGTTCATTTTGTGTCCATTTTGGGTCCATTTGTGGCCATTTGGGGCCATTTGGGTCCATTTTGGGTCCATTTCGGTCCATTTTGGGTCCATTTCGGTCAATTTGTGTCCATTTTGGGTCCATTTGGGTCCATTTGTGGCCATTTTGGGTCAATTTGGGTCCATTTGGGTCCATTTGTGTCCATTTGGGTCCATTTGGGTCCTTTTTGGGTCCTTTTAGTGGCATTTTGGGTCCATTTTGGGTCCATTTGGGTCCATTTGGGTCCATTTGGGTCCATTAGGGTCCATTTGGGTCCATTTGTGGCCATTTTGGGTCCATTTGGGTCCATTTGGGTCCATTTGGGTCCATTTTGGGTCCATTTGGTTCCATTTTGGGTCCATTTTGGGTCCATCTGTGGCCATTTTGGGTCCATTTGGGTCCATTTGGGTCCATTTTGGGTCCATTTTGGGTCCATTTTGGGTCCATTTTGGGTCCATTTGGGTCCATTAGGGTCCATTTTGGGTCCATTTGGGTCCATTTGTGGCCATTTTGGGTCCATTTTGGGTCAATTTGTGGCCATTTTGGGTCCATTTGGGTCCATTTTGGGTCCATTTTGGGCCTTTTGGGCCCATTTGGGTCAATTTGTGGCCATTTTGTGTCCATTTGGGTCCATTTGGGTCCATTTTGGGTCCATTTGTGTCCATTTGGGTCCATTTGGGTCCATTTGTGGCCATTTTGGGTCCATTTGGGTCCATTTTGGGTCCATTTGGGTCCATTTGTGTCCATTTGGGTCAATTTGGGTCCATTTGGGTCCATTTTGGGTCCATCTGTGGCCATTTTGGGTCCATTTGGGTCCATTTTGGGTCCATTTTGGGTCCATTTGGGGCCTTTTGGGCCCATTTGGGTCCATTTGTGGCCATTTTGAGTCCATTTTGGGTCAATTTGTGGCCATTTTGGGTCCATTTGGGTCAATTTGGGTCCATTTTGGGCCTTTTGGGCCCATTTGGGTCAATTTGTGGCCATTTTGGGTCCATTTTGGGTCCATTTAGGTCCATTTTGTGTCCATTTGTGTCCATTTGGGTCCATTTGGGTCCATTTTGGGTCCATTTCGGTCCATTTGTGGCCATTTTGGGTTCATTTTGTGTCCATTTGGGTCCATTTTGGGTCCATTTTCGGGCCATTTTGGGTCCATTTGGGTCCATTTGGGCCCATTTGGGTCCATTTGTGGCCGTTTTGGGTCCATTTTGGGTCCATTTGGATCCATTTTGGGTTCATTTGGGTCCATTTGGGTCCATTTTGGGGCCATTTGGGTCCTTATTGGGTCCATTTGGGTCCATTTGTGGCCATTTTGGGGCCATTTGGGTCCATTTGGGTCCATTTGGGTCCATTTTGGGTCCATCTGTGGCCATTTTGGGTCCATTTTGGGTCCATTTTGGGTCCATTTGGGGCCTTTTGGGCCCATTTGGGTCCATTTTGGGGCCATTTTGGGTCCATTTTGGGTCCATTTGGGTCCATTTGTGGCCATTTTGAGTCCATTTGGGTCAATTTGTGGCCATTTTGGGTCCATTTTGGGTCCATTTTGGGTCCATTTTGGGCCTTTTGGGCCCATTTGGGTCAATTTGTGGCCATTTTGGGTCCATTTTGGGACCATTTGGGTCCATTAGGGTCCATTTTGGGTCCATTTGGGTCCATTTGTGGCCATTTTGGGTCCATTTGGGTCCATTTTGGGTCCATTTGGGTCCATTTGGGTCCATTTTGGGTCCATTTGGGTCCATTTGGGTCCATTTGGGTTCATTTGGGTCCATTTGGGTCCATTTTGGGTCCATTTGGGGCCATTTGGGGCCATTTGGGTCCATATTGGGGCCATTTGTGTCCATTTTGGGTCCATTTTGGGTCCATTTGGGTCCTTTTGGGTCCATATTGGGTCCATTTGGGTCCATTTTGGGTCCATTTGGGGCCATTTGGGTCCATTTGGGTCCATTTTGGGGCCATTTGTGTCCATTTTGGGTCCATTTTGGGTCCATTTGGGTCCATTTGGGTCCATATTGGGTCCATTTGGGTCCATTTGTGTCCATTTTGGGTCCATTTGGGTCCATTTTGGGTCCATTTTGGTCCATTTGGGTCCATTTGGGTCCATTTTGGGGCCATTTGTGGCCATTTTGGGGCCATTTGGGTCCATTTGGATCCATTTGGGTCCATTTGGGTCCATTTGGGTCCATTTTGGGTCCATTTTGGGTCCATTTGTGGCCATTTGGGTCCACTTGGGGTCATTTTGGTGCCATTTTGGGTCTATTTGTGGCCATTTGAGACCGTTTCTGGCCATTTTAGGTCCATTTTGGGTCCATTTGGGCCATTTGTGGCCATTTTGAGTCCATTTGGGTCCATTTTGGGTCCATTTTGGTCCATTTGGGTCCATTTGGGTCCATTTTGGGTCCATTTGGGTCCATTTTGAGGCCATTTGGGTCCATTTGTGTCCATTTGGGTCAATTTGGGTCCATTTGGGTCCATTTTGGGTCCATCTGTGGCCATTTTGGGTCCAATTGGGGCCGTTTGGGTCCATTTTGGGTCCATTTTGGGTCCATTTGGGTCCATTTGGGTCCATTTGGATCCATTTGGGTCCATTTGGTCCATTTGGGTCCATTTTGGGTCCATTTTGGGTCCATTTGGGCCCATTTGGGTCAATTTGGGTCCATTTTGGGTCCATTTGGGTCCATTTGGGTCCATTTTGGGTTCATTTGGGTCCATTTGGTTCCATTTTGGGTCCATTTGGTTCCATTTTGGGTTCATTTGGGTCCATTTGGTTCCATTTTGGGTCCATTTGGGTCCATTTGGGTCCATTTTGGGTCCATTTGTGGCCATTTTCGGGCCATTTTGGGTCCATTTGTGGCCATTTGGGTCAATTTGGGTCCATTTTGGGTCCATTTGGGTCCATTTGGGTCCATTTGGGGCCATTTGGGTCCATTTTGGGTCCATTTGGGTCCATTTTGGGTCCATTTGGGTCCATTTGGGTCCATTTTGGGTCCATTTCGGTCAAATTGTGGCCATTTTGGATCCATTTGGGTCCATTTTGGGTCCATTTTGGGTCCATTTGGGGCCTTTTGGGCCCATTTGGGTCCATTTTGGGGCCATTTTGTGTCCATTTGGGTCCATTAGGGTCCATTTTGGGTCCATTTGGGTCCATTTGGGTCCATTTGGGGCCATTTGGGTCCATTTTGGGTCCATTTTGTGTCCATTTTGGGTCCATTTTGGGTCCATTTGGGTCCATTTTGGGTCCATTTGGGTCCATTTGGCTCTGTGACCACAGGACTCGTTGCCCCCATCCCTTTTCTCGCTGCGTTCCCTCGTGCGCCGGTTGCACATCAGTGAGCCCAGGGAGAATGTGGCTGCGCTGCTGGGCCGCAGGTGGGGATTTTGGGGTCAGAAATGGGGATTTTGGGGTCAGAAATGGGGATTTGGGGACCTTTGCGGGTCAGAAATGGGGATTTTGGGGTCAGAAATGGGGATTTGGGGACATTTTGGGGTCAGAAATGGGGATTTTGGGGGAGGAAATTGGGATTTTGGGGGTCAGAAATGGGGATTTGGGGACCTTTGGGGGTCAGAAATGGGGATTTTGGGGGAGGGAATGGGGATTTTTGGGTTCAGAAATGGGGATTTGGGGACATTTTGGGGTCAGAAATGGGGATTTTGGGGGAGGAAATGGGGATTTTTGGGTTCAGAAATGGGGATTTGGGGACATTTTGGGGTCAGAAATGGGGATTTTGGGGGAGGAAATGGGGATTTTTGGGTTCAGAAATGGGGATTTGGGGACATTTTGGGGTCAGAAATGGGGATTTTGGGGTCAGAAATGGGGATTTTGGGGGAGGAAATGGGGATTTTTGGGGTCAGAAATGGGGATTTGGGGACATTTTGGGGTCAGAAATGGGGATTTTTGGGGGAGGAAATGGGGATTTTGGGGTCAGAAATGGGGATTTGGGGACAATTTGGGGTCAGAAATGGGGATTTTGGGGTCAGAAACGGGGATTTGGGGACTTTTGGGGTCAGAAATGGGGATTTTGGGGGAGGAAATGGGGATTTTGGGAATAGAAATGGGGATTTTGGGGTCAGAAATGGGGATTTGGGGACTTTTGGGTGACAGAAATGGGGATTTTGGAGATAGTAGTGGGGATTTGAGGGACAAAAATGGGGATTTTGGGACCATTGTGGTTCACAAATGGGGATTTGGGGGTCAGAAAGGGGGATTTTGGGGACAGAAATGAAGATTTGAGGACTTTTGGGGTCAGAAATGGGGATTTGGGGACCATTGGGGGACAGAATTGGGAATTTTGGAGATAGAAATGGGGATTTGGGAGCATTTTGGGGCAGAAATGGGGATTTGGGGAATAGAAATGGGGATTTGGGGGTCAGAAGTGGGGAGTATGGGGGGCAGAAATGGGGATTTGGGGACTTTTAGTGGACTGAACTGGGGATTTTGGGGTCAGAAATGAGGATTTTGGGGACAGAAAGGGGGATTTGGGGACTTTTGGGGGACAGAACTGGGGATTTTGGTGTCAGAAAATGGGGATTTGGGGTCATTCTGGGGACCATAGTGGGGAATTTGGGGATAGAAATTGGCATTTTGGGGCTTTTAAAGGGGATTTTATGAAATTAATTGCAATTTTGGGGGCATTTGGGGGCAATTAATGGGGATTTGGGGCCATTAATGGGATTTTGGGGCCATTAATGGGATTTGGGGCCATTAATGGGGAATTGGGGCCATTAATGGGATTTGGGGCCATTAGTGGGGATTTTGGGGCCATTAATGGGGAATTGGGGCCATTAATGGGATTTGGGGCCAATAATGGGGATTTGGAGCCATTAATGGGAATTGGGGCCATTAACGGGGATTTTGGGGCCATTAATGGGGATTTTGGGGCCATTAATGGGATTTGGGGCCATTAATGGGATTTGGGGCCATTAATGGGGAATTGGGGCCATTAATGGGATTTGGGGCCATTAATGGGGAATTGGGGCCATTAATGGGATTTGGGGCCATTAATGGGATTTGGGGCCATTAATGGGATTTGGGGCCATTAATGGGATTTTGGGGCCATTAATGGGATTTTGGGGCCATTAATGGGATTTGGGGCCATTATTGGGATTTTGGGGCCATTAATGGGGAATTGGGGCCATTAATGGGGAATTGGGGTCATCAATGGGGATTTTGGGGCCATTAATGGGATTTGGGGCCATTAATGGGATTTTGGGGCCATTAATGGGGAATTTGGGGCCATTAATGGGGAATTGGGGCCATTAATGGGATTTGGGGTCATTAATGGGGAATTGGGGCCATTAATGGGGATTTTGGGGCCATTAATGGGATTTGGGGCCATTAGTGGGGAATTGGGGCCATTGATGGGGATTTGGGGCCATTAATAGGATTTGGGGCCATTAATGGGATTTGGGGCCATTAATGGGGATTTTGGGGCCATTAATGGGATTTGGGGCCATTAATGGGATTTGGGGCCATTAATGGGATTTTGGGGCCATTAATGGGGATATTGGGGCCATTAATGGGATTTTGGGGCCATTAATGGGGATTTGGGGTCATCAATGGGGATTTTGGGGCCATTAATGGGGAATTGGGGCCATTAATGGGGAATTGGGGTCATCAATGGGGATTTTGGGGCCATTAATGGGGATTTTGGGGCCATTAATGGGATTTTGGGGCCATTAATGGGATTTGGGGCCATTAATGGGGAATTGGGGCCATTAATGGGGAATTGGGGCCATTAATGGGATTTGGGGCCATTAATGGGATTTTGGGGTCATTAATGGAGAATTTGGGGCCATTAATGGGATTTGGGGCCATTAATGGGATTTTGGGGCCATTAATGGGATTTTGGGGCCATTAATGGGGAATTTGGGGCCATTAATGGGATTTGGGGCCATTAATGGGGAATTGGGGCCATTAATGGGATTTGGGGCCATTAATGGGGAATTGGGGCCATTAATGGGGAATTTGGGGCCATTAATAGGATTTGGGGCCATTAATGGGGATTTGGGGCCATTAATGGGATTTTGGGGTCACTAATGGGATTTTGGGGCCATTAATGGGATTTGGGGCCATTAATGGGATTTTGGGGTCATTAATGGGGATTTTGGGGCCATTAATGGGATTTGGG
Organism: Tetrao urogallus; assembly: GCF_951394365.1. Taxonomy (NCBI): domain Eukaryota; kingdom Metazoa; phylum Chordata; class Aves; order Galliformes; family Phasianidae; genus Tetrao; species Tetrao urogallus. Next base: position 7,073 of record NW_027638805.1, on the reverse strand, counting down.
GCCATTAATGGGATTTTGGGGCCATTAATGGGATTTGGGGCCATTAATGGGATTTGGGGCCATTAATGGGGAATTTGGGGCCATTAATGGGATTTGGGGCCATTAATGGGATTTTGGGGCCATTAATGGGGATTTGGGGCCATTAATGGGGAATTTGGGGCCATTAATGGGATTTTGGGGCCATTAATGGGGATTTGGGGCCATTAATAGGATTTGGGGCTATTAATGGGGATTTGGGGCCATTAATGGGGAATTGGGGCCATTAATGGGGATTTTGGGGCCATTAGTGGGATTTTGGGGCCATTAATGGGATTTGGGGCCATTAATGGGGAATTGGGGCCATTAATGGGGATTTTGGGGCCATTAATGGGGATTTGGGGCCATTAATGGGGGTTTGGGGTCATTAATGGGGAATTTGGGGCCATTAATGGGGAATTGGGGCCATTAATGGGGATTTTGGGGCCATTAATGGGATTTTGGGGCCAATAATGGGGAATTGGGGCCATTAATGGGATTTGGGGCCATTAATGGGATTTGGGGCCATTAATGGGGATTTGGGGCCATTAATGGGGATTTTGGGGCCATTAATGGGGATTTGGGGCCATTAATGGGGATTTGGGGCCATTAATGGGATTTTGGGGTCACTAATGGGATTTTGGGGCCATTAATGGGATTTGGGGCCATTAATGGGATTTTGGGGCCATTAATGGGATTTTGAGGTCATTAATGGGGAATTTGGGGTCATTAATGGGATTTGGGGCCATTAATGGGATTTGGGGCCATTAATGGGATTTTGGGGCCATTAATGGGGTTTTGGGGCCATTAATGGGGTTTTGGGGCAGGTCAGGAGCTTTTGGGTCTCCTGGCTATGACCCTGGTGACCTTTGACCCCCAGGATGATGACCTCTGACCCCCGACCCCGGCTGACCCCCCCGGACACCTGGGAGCGGGCGCTGAGCGCTGGGGGCGTGGCCAGGATCCCCCGCGCTGTGACGTGGCAGCGTCTGATTGGTCGGTGCTGAACCCATAACTGACTCCATAACTGACGCCATAACTGACCCCATATCTCACCCCATAACTGACCCCATATCTCAACCCATATCTGACCCCATATCTGACCCCATATCCGTCCCCATAACTGACACCAGTTATATCTCACCCCATACCTCACCCCATATCTCACCCCATATCTCACCCCATAACTGACCCCATAACTGACCCCATATCTCACCCCATACCTCACCCCATATCTCACCCCATACCTCACCCCATATCTCACCCCATATCTCACCCCATAACTGACCCCATAACTGACCCCATATCTCACCCCATACCTCACCCCATATCTCACCCCATATCTCACCCCATAACTGACCCCATATCTGACCCCATATCTCACCCCATACCTCACCCCATATCTCACCCCATATCTCACCCCATAACTGACCCCATAACTGACCCCATATCTGACCCCATATCCATCCCCATATCTGACCCCATATTCGTCCCCATAACTGACCCCATATCTGACCACATAACTGACCCCATATCTGACCCCATAACTGACCCCATAACTGACCCCATATCTCACCCCATATCTCACCCCATATCTCACCCCATATCTGACCCCATAACTGACCCCATATCTGACCCCATAACTGACCGCATATCTCACCCCATATCTGACCCCATATCTGACCCCATAACTGACCCCATATCTGACCCCATAACTGACCGCATATCTCACCCCATATCTCACCCCATATCTGACCCCATAACTGACCGCATATCTCACCCCATATCTGACCCCATATCTGACCCCATATCCATCCCCATAACTGACCCCATAACTGACCCCATATCTCACCCCATAACTGACCCCATATCTCACCCCATATCTGACCCCATAACTGACCCCATATCTGACCCCATAACTGACCCCATAACTGACCCCATATCTCACCCCATAACTGACCCCATATCTGACCCCATATCTCACCCCATATCTCACCCCATATCTGTCCCCATATCTGACCCCATAACTGACCCCATATCTCACCCCCCATCTCCCCCCATCTCCCCCCAGTCTCCTCCCAGCTCCCCCTGCTGGCGCTGCTCCGCAATCTCCGCTCTGTGATCCAGGCTGGGATCCAGCCCGAGTCGCTGCAATGCATTGTGGGACGGCTGCGGGACCCGGTGCGGGGGGGGGGGGAGGGGGGGGGGTTATGGGGTCTGTATGGGATTTGTGGGGTCTCTTTGGGATTTATGGGGTCTGTATGGGATTTGTGGGGTCTCTATGGGGTCTGTGGGGTCTGTATGGGATTTGTGGGGTCTCTTTGGGATTTATGGGGTCTGTATGGGATTTGTGGGGTCTGTGTGGGATTTGTGGGGTCTGTATGGAATTTGTGGGGTTTGTATGGGATTTGTGGGGTCTGTGTGGGATTTATGGGATTTGTGGGGTCTGTATGGGATTTATGAGGTCTGTGGAGTCAATGGGGTCTGTGTAGGATCTGTGGGTTCTCTATGGGGTCTGTGGGGGTCTGTATGGGATTTGTGGGGTCTTTATGGGATTTGTGGGATGTGGATGGGATTTGTGGGATCTGTGGGGTCTGTATGGGATTTATGGAGTCTGACTGGGGTCTGTGGTATCTTTGGGGTACAGTGGGGTGTTATGGGTCTCTGTGTGTCCCTATGGGTCTCTATGGGTCTCTATGGGTCTCTATGGGTCTCTATGGGTCTCTATGTGTCCCTATGGGTCTCTATGGGTCTCTATGTGTCCCTATGGGTCTCTATGGGTCCCTATGGGTCCCTATGGGTCTCTATGGGTCTCTATGGGTCTCTATGTGTCCGTATGGGTCTCTATGGGTCTCTATGGGTCCCTATGGGTCCCTATGGGTTCCTATGGGTCCCTATGGGGCTCTATGGGGCTCTATGGGGTGCTATGGGGCACAGCTGGGGTGGGCTGACACGCAGAGGTCAGAGGTCAGAGGTCACCCATCCGTCATTCAGGAGGCCGTGAGGCGGAGCCAGGTGCCGCCCAGCCAATGGCTGTGTGCCATGAAGGCGCTGCTGGGGCCGGCGCCAGAGCGCGGTGAGAGCCAATGAGCAGCCGAGCCTGCGGTCACGTGACCCCCATTCAACCCTTTGTCCCCATTAATCCCATTGACCCCAATGACCCCAATGACCCCATTGACCCCACTGACCCCAATGACCCCAATGACCCCAATGACCCCACTGACCCAATGACCCCAATGACCCAACTGACCCCAATGACCCCATTGACCCCAATGACCCCAATGACCCCAATGACCCCACTGACCCAATGACCCCAATGACCCCAATGACCCAACTGACCCCAATGACCCCATTGACCCCAATGACCCCAATGACCCCAATGACCCCACTGACCCCACTGACCCAATGACCCCAATGACCCCACTGACCCCAATGACCCCAATGACCCCAATGACCCCACTGACCCCAATGACCCCATTGACCCCACTGACCCCACTGACCCCAATGACCCCATTGACCCAATGACCCCAATGACCCCAATGACCCCATTGACCCCAATGACCCCATTGACCCCAATGACCCCATTGACCCCAATGACCCCGTTGATCCCGTTGACCCCACAGCCCCCCGCGGCCATAGGATGCCATCGAAGCTCTGCCGTCGCCGTCAACGGTAATTAACATGCGGCTTAATTACCGTAATTAATGCTAATTAATGATGCGATGTCACGCGCAGCAATTAATGATTAATAAACGAACTGCAGTCATTAGCCGTAATTAACAGCAATTAATAACGCGTGGGGATTCGGGAAAGGGCAATTAATGCGTTTGGGGCAATTAGTGGGGTAATTAGCGGGTTAATTAATTGGGATTGACACAATTAACAAAGAGAGGGGTGATTAATGATTAATAGGTAGATCAGCAATTTGTGCAGCTGTTAGTTGGGTAATTAGTGCAGTAATTAATGGGGATTGAGGCAATCAGTGACTAATGATGGCATAAAAGAGCGATTTGTGAGGCAATTAGTGGGTAATTAACGGAGGTGTGGGCAATTAGTGGGCGTGAATGCAAGTAATGTGTCAATTAATGGCATAATTAATGGGATCAATCAATTAAGAGTAATACATTGAGGGTAATTAATGAGAACAGGGGTGATCAATAGAGGTAGAAACCATTAAAAGAGCAATTAATGGGTGTAGGGGTAATTAAGGTGTGTAATTAATGGGTGTGAGCATGACTAGTGTGTCAATTAGTGGCTTAATTAATGGGGATAGGGTAATTAAGGGTAATTAGGGGAATAAGTTGAGAGTAATTAATAAGGATAGGGGCGATTAACAGAGATTGGCGCCAATTAATGGGGGTAATTAATGGGGGTAATTAATGTGGAAGGGCAACGACTCACGGAGTTAATTAATGACGGGGTTAATAGGTCAGCTAATGGGCTGTGCTAATTAATGGGGGTAATTAATGCGGATGGGTGACTGATGGGGTTAATTAAGGACTGAATTGGTTCACTAATGAGCTGAGCTCATTAATGGGAAAGGGGGTAATTAATGTGGGTGGGCAATTAGTGGGGTTAATTGAGGGTTGAGTTAATTAGCTAATGGGAACTCCTCACGAGGTTAATTAAGGCGTGAATGAACAGCTTAATTAGGGGACTGTGCTAATTAGCAGGGGTAATTAATGAGGATGGAGTAATTAATGCAGGTGGGTGATCAGTCTTGAGGCTAATTAAGGGGGGGTTAATAGCGGGCTGTGCTAATTAATGGGGGTAATTAATGAGGATGGGGTAATTAACATGGGTGGGTGATGAGTCTTGCGGTTAATTAAGGGGGGGGTTAATAGTGGGCTGTGCTAATTAACGGTAATTAATGAGGATGGGGTAATTAATGCAGGTGGGTGATGAATCTTGGGGTTAATTAGGGGGAGGGTTAATAGTGGGCTGTGCTAATTAACGGTAATTAATGAGGATGGGGTAATTAATGCAGGTGGGTGATCAGTCTTGGAGTTAATTGGGGGGGGGGTTAATAAGTTGGCTAATGGGCTGTGCTAATTAGCAGGGGCAATTTATGGGGATGGGGTGATTAATGTGGGTGATGGCTGATGGGGTTAATTAAGAAGGGAGTTAATGAATGGGAACTACTGGTGGGGTTAATTACAGGGCGAGCTAATGGCTTAACCCACGGGCTGCGCTAATTAACGGGGGTAATTAATGAGGACGATGCGGGGCGATGCGAGCGCCCAGGGGGGGTCGTTAATTACTAATTAATTGCTGTTTAATGAGCCAATCGAGTGGGGGGGGGGGGGGCAGCGGGGGGAGGGCGGTGTCGACAAAGGAGTGAGGTAATTAACGAGGTAATTAACGAGGTAATTAACGCCGAAGGTTCGTCAGGCCGCCAGCGGAGCTGATGGAGGCGCTGAGCCAAGCGGCCCTGAGAGCGGCGGCGGCTCTGCCCCACATCCCTGCTGCTCCATGGATCCTCATAGGGGCGGGGGGGGAACCAAGGTGCTGTGGGGGCTCTATGGGGCTCTATGGGGCTCTATGGGGTTCTATGGGGCTCTATGGGGCTCTATGGGGCTCTATGGGGTTCTATGGGGCTCTATGGGGCTCTATGGGGCTCTATGGGGTTCTATGGGGCTCTATGGGTTTCTATGGGGCTCTATGGGGCCTCTGTGGAATCTCTATGGGGCTCTATGGATCTCTATGGGGCTCTATGGGGCTCTATAGGGTGCTATGGGGCTCTATGGGTCTCTATGGGGCTCTATGGGTCTCTATGGGGCTCTATAGGGTGCTATGGGGCTCTATGGGGCTCTATGGGCTCTATGGGCTCTATGGGGTCCTATGGGGTCTCTATGGGGCCCTAAAAGCGGCTTCAGCTCTGCCCCACATCCCTGTGACCCCATGGATCGTCATGGGAGCAGGGGGGGGAACCAAGGTGCTGTGGGGCCTCTATGGGGTTCTGAGGGTCTGTATGGATATCTATGGGTCTCTATGGGTCTCTATGGGATTCTATGGGTCTCTATGGCTCTATGGGTCTCTGTGGGTCTCTATGGGGTCTCTATGGGGCTCTGTGTGTCTCTATGGGGTCTCTATGGGGTCTCTATGAGGTCTTTATGGGGCTCTATGGATCCCTATGGGGTCTCTATGGGTCTCCTTGGGGCTCTATGGGGCTCTATGGGGCTCTGTGTGCTGATTAATGCCGGCGCTAATTAGCTGCTAATTACAGACAAAGGAGGCGATGGCGCTGGTGGCGCTGCTGGGGCGCAGCCTGGCTTTGGGGGCGGAGCTTCGCCTGTGTGGGCGTGGCCAACCCAAAGACCCGCCCATTCCGGCCCTCGGACCAATGGGGCTCCTGGGGGCGGTGCGAGCCCTGCGGCGGGAAATGGAGGTGGGGGGCGGGGCCGAAAGGGGCGGGACTTTGCGGAGAGGGCGTGGTTAAAAAGCAGGGGGCGGGGCTTAATGGTCGGACCGGGGTTCTATATGAAGGGGCGGGGCTTAAAGAGAGGGCGGGGCTACGGAAGGAGGGGCTTAAAGGGAGTGGGCGGGGTTAAGGATAAGGGGGCGGGCTTCAATTAAAGGCCGAGTTGGAATTGGAGAAGGGGCGTGGCTTAATGGAAGTGGGCGGGGCTACGGTACAGAGGGGCGTGGCTTGAATGCCGGGCTGGGTTATGATAAAAAAAAGGGGGCGGGGCTTTAACGGAAAGGGGGCGGGGTTCCGGCATAAGGAGGCGTGACTTAAAGGTTGGGTATTGACAGAAGGGGCGTGGCTTAATGGAAGTGGGCGGGGCTAAGGAGCTTAAGCGGGCGTGTCTTAATGCTGGGCTAGGTATGGAATGGTGGGGGCGGGGCTTTAATGCAACAGTGGGCGGGACTAAGGAGGAAAGGGGGCGTGGCTTAGCCGCTGTTTGGGTGTGGCTTCGGGGTGGGCGTGGCTTGAAGAGTGGGCGAGCTAGTCAAACCCGGACTCAATGTGAGTGAATGGGTCAGAAAGGGGCGTGGTTTATTCAGGGCTAGATCGGGAGGGGGCGTGGCTTGCCGCAGGAGTGGGCGGGGTTAAC